>NC_064808.1:35927631-36039125 GCF_023721935.1 Panthera uncia | reverse complement strand
CTAAGCGAAATTAGTCAGAGAAAGACAAAAATCATATGACTTCACTCATATGAGGACTTTAAGATACAAAACAGATGAACATAAGGGAAGGGAAGCAAAAGTAATATAAAAACAGGGAGGGGTACAAAAATATAAGAGACTCTTAAATATGGAGAACGAATAGAGGGTTACTGGAGGGGTTGTGGGAGAGGGGATGGGCTAAATGAGTAAGGGGCATTAAGGAATCTACTCCTGAAATCATTGTTGCACTATATGCTAACTAACTTGGATGTAAAAAAAATAAATTGAATAAAAGCTTAAAAAAAGTAAGAAACAAAAAATTAAAAAAGAATGCAGAGAAAAAAAAAGATATGATTCCATGGCAATATTACCTAACCTTTTTAACAGTAATATATCTTTCTACCTCTAAGAGTGTTTATATTTTGGACCAAGGAGCAATAATAGTTAAACTTAAGTGCCAAGGGTTGTGAATAGATCACTAAAAATCTTAATGGCACCCAGTGGCCTATAAGAGAAAGACTTGTTGTTTCAGAGGAACTGCTGATGCACATGTTACTATTCAACACTGCAGGTTATCACCATGGTGGCTCAGCCAACCATGGACTGGTGGGTGAAATGTCAACACTATGGAAAGGGAAATATAGTTTGTTAGCATGTAGGAGTCCATATAGGATAGTACTTATGAGCTCATATGGATTCTGGAGGTAGACATCCTGGGTTTGATGATGTCTCTGCCATTTACTAACTCTGACTTTATGCAAGCTACTTAACCCCAATATTTCTCAACTTCTATATCTTTAAAAATGAAAATAGAGGTGCCTGGGTGGCTCAATCAGTTAAGCATCTGACTCCTCATTTCGGCTCAGGTCATGATCTCAAGGTTTGTGAAATTGAGCCCTCATCAGTCTCTGTGCTAAGGGCATGGATCCTGCTTGGGATTCTCTCTCTCCCGCTCTCTCTCTCTCTCTCTCTCTCTCTCTGCTCCACCCCTACTCTCTCTCTCTCTCTCTCAAAATAAATAAATCAACATTTTTCAAAAAGTAAAAATACTACTACTGGAGCACCTGAGTGGCTCAGTCAGTTGAGTGTCCAACTCTTGATTTCAGCTCAGGTCATGATCCTGCAGTTTGTGGGATCGAGCCCCTGTCAGCAGGGAGCCTGCTTGGGATACTCTCTTCCTGTCCCTGTGCCCCTCCCCTGCTTGTGCTGTCTCTCTCTCAAAATAAATAAATAAATATTTCGAAAACCTACTACCTATCTCATGGGGTTACTGGAAGAACTAAATGAGTAATTAACTAAAGCCCTTAGAATGATACCTAGGAAATAGTGTCAATAAATCTTCAACATCACGATCAGTAAATCTTTTTTTTCTAGTCTGTGACTGTTCATGTCCAATCCATTTTTCAGTCTGTGGGGGAAAAAAAAAAAGACAGCCCAGCCCACTAGACTCAAAGTGAACTATGCCAGTAATGATATGGAGAAAGTTTTACTCATAAGGGTTTCTCTGAGAGAAAGCTCTATCATTAACAGTAAGAATAGGCTGGTAGGTATTTAGTGTGAACTTCAGGCCTTCCAGATTTCCAACATAATTTACAGGGTCTAGGTGTTGGCTGTCACAAGGTTGATTCAGAAAAGAGGTCAACTGTTCTGCACAATAGAAGAAGAATGGGGAATTTCACTGGGTGAGGAGCTGCACAGGTGGAGCTATGCAGAAGGAGAGAGGAAGGAAAGGCATAAGGATACTGGGGGAAGAGAGGGCGACAAGAACCTGGAAGCAGCAGCAGCAAAGAAGGTTTGAGAAAACAGAATTGCTTAAGGGTCTTTTTTTTTAACTTCCCCTAAAAACTCTGAAGTAAATTCTACATTGCTCACTAACACTGTTGTGTGAAAATATTCTTTTGGGAAATTCAAAGAGGTATTTATTCCTGGGTTCAGGTGGATGCCAGGGAAACAAACCAAAGCAAGCAACAAAAAAATGTGCACAGGAAGGACCCAAACAAGGAGAAATTGAGAGTAAATGTCCCCAGGTATTAGGAAAAATTGTGAAGAAAGCTTCAGACATTCCAGGGCATGGAATTGGCTGGAATCTTAGTCAATGGCACTAAACACTGCCTTAACTTCAATGACCTCAAGGACATGTTAAAGCTGACAAAAGATCAAAAAATTATTTTATTTTATTATCGAATTTTTTTTTAACTGCAGAACTCTAACTGGAAGGACATACGGTGTTCTTTTATAAGGTATTTAGCAAAGATATGGTATGATATGCCATAGAGACCATAGACTGAGAATATTCTGCAAAGGAGGAAAATAAGGGGCAGCAATGCAAGCAAAGATTAATGGGACTCATCATGGTAATGAGGGAAGTTAAAATGCTGAGTGGAGATTAAAACCTATCTCAATTAATAATAGACATTTAAAAATGTCACAAACATGCTCACATCCATTATCTCATTTAATCTTGTTGCTAAGCCTATTATTGAGATAGAGCAGGGATTATTCCTCCCCCTTCTTGGAAGCAGATGCAACCACCCTTAATAAATTACATCTTTAGCAGATAAAACCTCAACAAACTGGGAAGGAAATTTAAGTGGTCTGACCACTGGTCTGGAGTTCATTTGTTCTTTCATTCAACAAGTTTATATTGAGAACGAACTAACTGTCTTGCTCCATGTTGGGGGCTATAACTGAGAGATCTCTTGACTACAAACTATATCTTCTTGGAAATAATGGCTGGTAGGGCGGACAGTTCACAAATATCAAGCCAGGATAGAAGCAAGTGAGCTGTGTGTCCAGAGCTTCTTCATACTCTCTGTACCTCTGCAGCAAATATATCCTGGCAATAGATGCAACTTTATTCAAGCCTGCCTACCAGACCTAGGTCCTAAAGAACATGTCAGGAGATGCTTGGATATTTGTGGCCAGGTATATGCTTTAGATACTGCATTATTCCAATTGTTCTGTCCCAGAGGCACCTTGTTCCCACTGAATACTATTGCTTAATCTCAAGGCCTTTGACTGGTTTAAGCAAACACAATTTATGTGCTCCCTGTGCTACCTGGGACTAGTTTCAATAGTATTTCCAACATCTCCAATATAAATAAATCCATACGTCTGATCCTCGCTTCTATCATAGGAAGGTGAATACTATTCAATTCATAGGGTCACTGGAACACTGGATAGATTATTATACAGAAATAGCTAACAAATGTAAGTGCTTAATAAATGTTTGTTGTTATTATTACTACTAGTAATGTTCTATTATACAGATGAGAAGATTAATTACTTAACCAAAATCACATAGGTAGTAAGGAGTAGAGGCTGGCTCTAATTGCAGAGCCAGCAGTTTTAACCGTTCAACTATCCTGAAACAGAAATGTAATTATGTCTAGCAATGAGGCTGAAGCAGAGGGTCAATGAAAATGAAGTCAGAATGGTGAGCATCAGAAAGGGGGAAAAAAACTGTAAGAAACCTTTACAATAACTTGACTTGATGAAAGCAATGACTAGATTCAGTGAAAAGAATACAAGCTAACAAGCCTCAGGACAAAAATGTAAGAACAGGGATTATTATCTTAATGGCTCATTTGCTTCTAAACATTAAACCAGTGAAGGATGGAGAGAATATTGGGGGCTAACACAAATCAGAAGCCTTCTGTGCCTCTAAGAAATCAGAGAGAACATTGAAAGGCAATATGGGCAGATATGATAAGCTGACACAGAAAAGGAAAAGAAATTCACAATGGATATTTTCACTTAAAAGCTACAAGAAAACTCTCAGATATACATGAAAGAAAAAATAAGAATAGATTTATAGATTAATGTTCAGAAAAAAATTATGAAATGAATATAACATAAAAAACTTCATCAGAGCAATGGAAACCATCAACAAAATGAAAAAGAAAATCTAGTGAATAGGAGAAAATATTTGGAAACCATATATCCAGTAAGGGGCTGATATCCAAGGTATCCAAGGTACTCATACAACTTGACAGCAAAAAACCAAAAAACAAATAGCCCAATTAAAAAATGGGCAAAGGACCTGAGTAGACTTTTTTTTTCACCAAAGAAGACATACACATGGTCACAGGTACATGAAAAAATGCTCAACATTACTAATTATCAGGGAAATGCAAACCACAGTGAGGTATCACTTCACACCTGTTGGGATGTCTATTATCAAAAAGACAAAAGATAACAAATGTAGGTAAGGATGTTGAGAAAAGGGAGCCCTTGTGCACTACTGGTGGGAATGCAAAGTGATACATACACTATGGAAAACAGTATGGAGATTCCCCCCCAAATTAAAAATAGAACTACCCTGCGATCCAGCAATCCCACTTGTGGCTATATATCTAAAGGAAACAAAATCATTATCTCATAAAGATATCTATACTCCCTTGTTTATGGCAACACTACTCACAAAAGCCAAGATACTGAAACAACCTAAGCATCTGATGACAGATGAGTGGATAAAAAAAACACACACAATGGAATATTATTCCCATAAAAAAGGAAATCTTGCTATTTGTAACAACATGGATGAAATTGGAGGGCATTATGCTAATTGAAATAAGACAGAACAGAAAAGACAAATATTGCACAGTATCTAAAAAAAAGAGAAAAAATGAACTCATAGAAACAAGAGTAGAAAAGTGGCTGCCAAGAGTTGGGGAAGAGGGGGAGAAAAAGGAAGAGGTTGGTAAAAGGGTATAAACTTGTAGTTATAAGATGAATAAGGTCTGAGGATCTAACATATAACCTGGTAACTATAGTTGATAACACTATATTGTATCAGTGAAATTTGCTAAGCGAGTAGAACTAAAGTGGTCTCACCAAAAATCAATAAGTATCTGAGGTGATGGATTTGTTAATTAATGCAATGTGTAGAATCCTTCCACAATGTATGCATGTACCAAATTATCACACTGTATATTTTAAATATCTTACAATTTTGTCAATTATACCTCAATAAAGCTAAAAAAAGAAATATAACAAATGTCCAATGATTCCTATAATGTTTAGAAATATATGAGGTTTCAATGTCTTTAGCAATGACCATTTTAATACAGTTTTTCAAATGACGTGATCATTTGGGCAAAAGACAGATCTATGAGAGTATATCCCTTACTGATTATATCCCACTTTCAGGTATCACTATCTCTTTCAGTTGCCTACCTTATAACACAATACCTAATGGCTTTAAATCAATAATTTATCATTTCTCACAATTCATGCTGGTTTACCTGAGCTCATTTATGTGTGGCATTCAGTTGGGGGTGGAGTGTGGGGGTCACCTTGGGGATGGACTTACTTGGTTACAGCTAGAATGGCTGGATCTGTATTTTCATGTGACCTTTTATCCTTGGCTTTTTTTTTCCTCTTCAAGGCTGTCTTTCAAGAGGTCAAATAGAAACTGTGCTTCTGGTTCCCGTTCTGCATATGAAGAGCTTGGAAGCCACCACTCCATCCCCCAAACAAAAAGCTAAACAGGTAAAAACTCCACAACTCTTCTAGAATTTGTAAGATAGATGAGGACACACACACCACTGCCCCTAAGACTGGAGACACTAACAGGCAACTACAGGGCATAACAATTTTACCAGAGCGGAGGCTCAAGTGCAGAAACTGCTGTAGGAACCAATGCTGGGGTAACTGATGATACCACTCGAGGCTCAGTGTAGACAAGTCTGAGAGTTAAAAATTCCAGGGAGATGCCGTCATAGGGGCCTCCAGAATTTTGTGAGTTCTATCTCTAGGGGCTCATACTTGTTTCCACAGTAAATACCAGAGAATAACCCCTTCATGCTTCTGGCAGAAGAAGGAAAAGAAACCATTTTGAAATATGCTAGCATACTCTGTTCTTAACAAAGTCTGCCCTCAAAGAACTAGTTAAGCAGAGTCTAACCTCTTGGAGTATTATCAGGGAATAACTGATCTGAGTAAAGGGAACTACCCAACTCCAGCTAGCTCTAGCTTTCCATTTAGGAGAAGGGGAATAATCAACTCCAGTCTACTGCAGTGAAAGCAGTACTTAGGGGGAAACAAAGCATTGAGTGAATACATTAGAAAAATCAGTAATCTAGGTATCCACTTTAGGAAACTAGAAAAAGAAGAGCAAATTAAACTCAGAGTAAGCAGAAGAAAAGACATAATAAAAATTAGAGCAGAAATCAATGAATAAGAAAACTGCAAATTATTAAAAATGGAAATTAATGAAACCAAAGAATGGTTCTTTGAAAGATCAATAAGATCAATAAACCTCTACTCAGGCTACCTAGGAAAAAAGAGAGAGGATATAAATTACTAATACCAGAAATTAAAGCAGGGAAATCACAACAGATACTATGAAAATTAAAAGATTAATAAAGGAATATGATGAATAATTCTATGCCCACAAATTTGATAACCTAGATTAAATGGACTATTCCTTGAAAAACCAATCTTCCAAAGCTCATCCAAGAAGAAATAGATCATCTGAATAGGTCTATACCTAGTAAATAAATTGAATCAATAATTAATAATCTTCCAAAACAGAAAGCACCAGACCCAGATGAATTCACTGGCAAACATTTAAGGAAAAAATTATGTCCATTCTCTATAATCTCTTTCAGAAGATAGAAGCAGGGATAATGCTTCCTAACTCATTATATGAGGCCCACATTGCCCTAATACCAAACCAAAGACATTAGAAGGAAACTACAGACCAACATCTCTCATAAACATAAATACAAAAATCCTCAACAATATTACAGAATTGATAGCACCAATGAAACTGGAAAATCAACAATATTAGAAAATTGAATGTAACTATGTATTTAAAAAATAATATAACATGACCAAGTGGGATTTATCCCAGTTATGCCAGGCTGGTTGAACATTTGAAAATCAATTCATGTAATCCATCACATCAACAGACTAAAAAAGAAAAATCATATGATCATATCAATAAGAGTGGAAAAGGTATTTGGCAAAAATCTTACACCCATTCATGATAAAAACTCTCAGTAAACTAAGAATAGAAAGGAATTTTTTTCAATCTGATTTTAAAAAAATCTTCAAAAAACCTACAACTGATGTCATACTGGATGAGGAACTCAAAGCTTTCCCACAAACATCAGGTAGATGGCAAGAATGTCCCTTCTCACCACTCCTTCCATTGCACTGGAGCTCCATGCTAATGCAATAAGAAAAGGAAATACAAGCTGGACTGACTGCGAAGAAAGAAATAAAAAGTGTCTTTGTTTACAGATGACATGATCATCTATGTAGAATATCCCCCTCCCCAAAAATATCAACAAAAAATCTCCTTGATTATAGCAAGGTTGAAGGCTACAAAGTTAACATACAAAAGTCAATCACTTTCCTGTATATAGCAATGAACAAGTGTAATTTAAGGTTAATTTTAAAAATTAGAAAAAAAGGGTGAGGAGCGCCTGGGTGGCTCAGTCGGTTAAGCGTCCAACTTCAGCCCAGGTCATGATCTCATGGTTCTTGACTTTGAGCCCTGTATCGGGCTCTGTGCTGACAGCTCAGAGACTGGAGCCTGCTTGAGATTCTGTGTCTCCCTCTCTCTCTGTCCTTCCCCCACTCACACCCTGTTTCTCTCTCTCAAAAATAAATAAGAAAAAAAAATCAAAAAAAATTTTAATAATGAAATTAAAAGCACAATACAATTTACAGTACCACTCCTGAAAGTGAAATACTTAGGTATAAATCTAATAAAATATGTACAACATCTATATGAGAAAAAGCATAAAACTCGAATGATTAAAAAAAAACTAAATAAACAGAGAGATATTTCATGATCATGAATAAGAAGACTCAATATATGGGGCACCTGGGTGGCTCAGTCAGTTAAGTCTCTGACTTCAGCTCAGGTCATGATCTCACAGGTGTGGGTTCGAGACCCATGTCAGGCTCCGTGCTGACAATTCAGAACTTGGAGCCTGTTTCGGATTCTGTGTCTGCCCCTCCCCTGCTTGTGCTGTCTCTCTCTCTCTTTCTCTCTTTCAAAAATAAAATAAAAACATTAAAAAAAAAAGAAGACTCAATATTTGCCATGATGTCAGTTCTTCCGAACTTGGTCTATGGATTCAATGCAATGCCATTCAAACTGATAGCAAGTTATTTTGTAGATATCAACAAAATGACTACACATTTAAATGGAGAGTCAAAAGACAGAATAGCCAATACAATATTGAAGGAGAAGAACAAAGTTGGAGGACGGATGGTCTTCCAACCTCAAGACTTACTCTAAAGCTACAGTAATCAAGACAATGTGCTTCGGTGAAAGAATAGATAAATAGATCAATAGAACAAAGCAGAGAGCCTAGAAATAGAGCCACATAAATATAGTCAACTAATCTTTGATAAATGAGAAAAGGCAATGGAGCAAGCCTCTTCAACAAATGGTGCTGGAACAACTGAACATATACGTGTTAAAAAATGAACCTAAACTCAGACTTTACAATATTCACAAAAATCAACTAAAAATGTGATAATAGATTTAGATGCAAATCTATGCATTTTTTAAGATGCAAAACTATAAAACTCTTAGATAATAACACATGAGAAAGTCTAGATGACCTTGGGTATTATAATAACTTTTTAGATGCAATGCCAAAGGCAAAATCCATAAATAAATAATTGATAAGCTAAACTTCATTAAAATTAAAAACTTCTGCTCTGCAAAATACAATGTCAAGAGAATTTGAAGGCAAGCCATAGGCGGGGAGTAAATATTTGCAAAAGATATTTCTGATAAACAACTGTTATCCAAAATATACAAAGAATTCCTAAAACTCAACAATTAGAAAATATGCAACCCAGGGTGCCTTGGTGGCTCAGTTGGTTGGTTAAACATCTGACTCTTGATTTCAGTTCAAGTCATGATCTCATGGTCATGGGATCAAGCCCCATGTTGGGATTTGTGCTGAGCATGGAGCCTGCTTGAGATTCTCTCTCTCCCTCTCCCTCTGCCCCTCCCCCACTCACACACACACACTCTCTCTCAAATACACACACACATACATACATATATACAAGAAAATACACAACCCAATTAAAAAACAGGCCAAAGACCTTAAAAAACATCACCAAAGTAGATATACAAATGACAAATAAGCATATAAAAAGATACTTCACATCATATGCCATTAGGGAAATAAAACTTAAAACCACAGTGAGATATGACTACATGCCTATTAGATACCCAAAATCTGAAACACTGACAACACTAAACACTGGCAAGGATGTGAAGCAACAGGAACTCTCACACATTACTGGTGGGATGCAAAATAGTACAGCCACATTGGAAGACAGTTCGTGAAGATTTGTTACAAAACTAAACATACTCTTAACCATATGATCTAACAGATGGGCTCCTTGGTATTTGTGAAGAGGAGTTGAAAACTTGTGTCTGCACAAAAACCTGCACATTGATGTTTATAGCAACTTTATTCATAATTGCCAAAACCTGGAAACAACCAAGATGCCCTTCAGTAGACCAATGGATAAATAAAGTGTGGTACATCCAGATGATGGAATTATTCAGCACTTGAAATAAACTATCAAGCCATGAAAAGACATAGAAGAACTTTAAAGGCATATTACTAAGTGGAAAAAGCCAGTCTGAAAAGTGTACACTCTATGATTCCAACTATATGGCATTCTGGAAAAGGCAAAACCATGGAGACAAAAAGATCAATGATCGTCAGGGGTTGGGTGAGAGAGATAAATAAGTGGAACACAGAGAATTTGGGGGCAGTAAAAATACTCTGTTGCTATTGTAGTGATGAATATATGCCATCACACATTTGTCTAAATCCATAGACTGTACAACACCAAGAGCAAACCCTAAGGTAAAAGATGGACTTTGGGTTATTATGATTTGTCAACCTTTTTTTACGAAGGTTCATCCTTGGCAAAACAAACAAACAAACAAACAAACAAACAAACAAACCAATATGCCATTCTGGCGAGTGTGGTTGGTGATAGGGGAGGCTATACATGTGTGAGGGCAGGGGTATATGGGATATCTCTGAACCTTCCTCTCAATTTTGCTGTGAATATAAAACTGCTCTAAAAAGTTAAGTCCTTAAAATTAGTAACAGTTAAAAAGCTGTAACACTGAGGTTACATTCTGCTGATCAAAGCAAGGTGCAAGACAAGCCCAAGTTCAAGGGATGGGAATGTAGACATCACTCCTTAATGAAAAGAGCTGCAAAACATTATAGTAATGGTTTTCAATCAACTCTGGGAATGTGGTACTTTGAAAAATATTAGAGGGACTTCAGACCAGCCTTCTAAATTGTGAAATTTAGTGACCTGGATAATCCCTGGAAAATCTTAAATCCATGATTGCCATACCTCCTTCAAAATTAATCACTTCATTTTGCTTTTTCCTATATACTTTCTTTTAGATAATATTACAGAAAGAGAAACAAGGCTAACCTTTGTGCTTGATCACTGATGGATCCAGATTTTTTTAATTTTTTTTTTAACATTTATTTATTTTTGAGACAGAGACAGAGCATGAATGGGGGAGGGGCAGAGAGAGAGGGAGACACAGAATCGGAAGCAGGCTCCAGGCTCTGGGCCATCAGCCCAGAGCCTGACGTGGGGCTCGAACTCACGGACCACAAGATCGTGACCGGAGCTGAAGTCGGACGCTCAACCGACTGAGCCACCCAGGCGCCCCTGATGGATCCAGATTTAAAATAATATGAAATAAATTATATGGTTTCATGTAAATATCTAAATTTCCCACATATAAAAAATTAACTGCATAGACCTGATATATCACATCTCAGAATCCTTTGTAATTCTTTTTCTCATAAATATTAGGGTTTATTTATGGAAGAATTGCAACATGCAGGACTGAAACTGTTAAATTCTTTAGGTAGAAAAAATTAGTCAAACTTTCAGGACAAAATGTTACTCTTCTTAACTCAGATTTGGGAATCAACTTTTATTCATGTTGGCACAGACTGCTGTAAGTGTCTGAAACAAAGTAAGTGAAGGAAATCAATGTACTATATCAATCTTACGTAACTGTTCCCTTTCATCCAGTCCTGGAGAGGCACTATCTTGTGTGGTGCTTGGAACAACAAAAACAAAGAACATAACAAAACAAAAATAATGTAATGGTAACTGGCACCACCTTTGAGTAGAATCAAAGAGTAGCTAAGGAAAACAAAAACAAAAACAAATAAATGCTTCTTTTAAATGCCCAATATGCAATAAAATCACTCTTTCTACTTTCAAAGAGGACCTGTAAATTGATTAAGATAGAGTGTTATTGTAGGAACTTCTTTCAATTTAGATCTACTCCTAAAATATACTTTGTTCACAACACTATATATATCTCCTCAAGTTAAATAGCCCAAATTGTGGTGTCACAATCCCAATAGTTACTTAACAAGGTCTGCACTGATGTGTGTTGCCGAATCCATATTAGCTCCACACCTCATAAATTGCACAGTATTGTAGTAGGAAAACTGTCACCAAGGCACAACTTTAACTTGTTTGCTGTCCTATGAGTGATTCTTAGATTTTTTTTTCACAATATTAAGAAACACTTTTCAAGTTTCCTGGGGATTTTGTCCACAAACAATCTATATTACTAATTTCCACCATTACATTAAACAATGGCTAAATCAAGAAGTCTAAAACCCAGCAGTTGACAAAAATTTTAATCAATTAATTTAGCGAAAAATAACTGGAGGCATTCTATATATGAGGACTGACTCAGAGTACCCAGAATATACCACAGCACAGGGAAGGTGTGCAGGGGTGGTTCCAGAGAGGACTGATGGATGGCTAACTCCCACTGGCACAGAAAGTCCAGTCTGAAGGCTATGCCTACTGCTATGAGACCCTGCTCATTTGGCAGCATCATCAGCAAAAGTTGGAATCTATGACTCTTGGGATTCATTTGACATGTAGTAAAGTATGCATGGCACATCTTAATCTCAGACAAAAACAAACTTGAGGCCTCTCTAAACGTGGGAAATTTGCAAAATTTTGTAATCATGTATGAAAACTTAAGCCAGTGCACCAAGCTGGAGGGAAACATGTCAGTTTTTCATTCCATTGTCATGTTATTTATTTCTAATCTTTACTGGGATATTTTGAAGAGTTAACATGAAGACCAAATTTCCTAGGTCCACTTGTGATCTAATACTCAAGAAGTACAAAATGAATTAACCCCTTTAGCACACTATCCACTGTAGTTTGAACATTAAAGTCTAAATTTCTGGATCATCTTTTGTAACTTGTAATCATCCAGGGCAATGTACTAATTCTTTAGGCACTCTTAGACATGGCTTAGGCTGGACAGCTATGTGTGTTTTTCTGTTTTGCTTCCAAATATAGCCAGTAATAATGATGACTATGAACAACAACTAAAGTTTTCATATGTTGCTTTATTTGTATATGTCTAGCAAAGAGTGAATCAATCCTAGAAGAACATAAGGAAACTAGCATCAAATATGGTATATTTTCTTTTATATGAACCAAGATGAAAGTCTACTAGTTTGTAGTGTAGTTACCTTAAATGTTTATCATCATCACTTCAACTGGAATTTTGTGACCCTTCTTTTAGAGTTTGGTCTAACAACTTAGTCTTGTTTGTTTGCTTTTTTAATGTTTATTTATTTCTGAGACAGAGAGAGACAGAGCATGAGTGGGGGAGGGGCAGAGAGAGAGGGAGACACAGAATCTGAAGCAGGCTCCAGGCTCTGAGCTGTCAGCACAGAGCCCGACGCGGGGCTCGAACTCACGAACTGTGAGATCATGACCTGAGCCAAAGTTGGTCGCTCAACCGACTGAGCCACCCAGGCACCCCTAACAACTTAGTTTTAAAAATGATTATCATGAGTATTGCACTGTGGTAGCTTCTATGCTATTTAGGCTTTTAAATACTTGAGGCTTGTTGACGAATGCATTGAAAGACAATAATGAAACCAGGGATCATCGTTAAACTCATCAGTTATTACACAATGATTCAAATTTAATCACACTGATAATTAGGTTAGGATATCAATTTATGTTAAGTTTTTTCAACTTTACTTTTTTCTTGGCAAACAGACATACAAAAGCTATTGGTTTGGGGTAGGCTCCGAGCTACATTCAGGCCTTATATGAATGAATAATATATACACTTTACGTCCATCAATATATATGCTATCCTACTGCAATTCCAAGCTTTTTGTTCTCAAGATCACTTTATACTCTTAAAAATTATTGAGGACCCTAAAGAACTTTCATATATGTGGTTTATATTTATTGACATTTATCACATTAAAAATTTCAACTGAGATATTTTTAAATAGCAAAATTAAGCCCATTGCATGTTAGCAAAATAACATATTTTGTGAAAAACAAGTTCATTTTCAAAAAAACATCAACAAGGATGATATTTTGTATTTTTGAAAATCTACTTAATGTCTGGCCTAATAGAGACAGCTGGATTTTCCTACCCATTTTTGCATTCAATCTTTATGACATCACGTATCATGTAGACCCTAGACAACTCAGGAGAAAATGCAAGTAAAAAATGTAAATAATGTCTTACTATTGTTATGAAAATAATTTTTACCTTATGCAGTCCTCAGACCACACTTTGAGAATCATGACTATTGTATAAAACAAATTACATAAGCAATCAAAATGGTATAACCAGTCATAGTACCATTCATATACTGCTACTAGGGCATGGGAGGAAATTATAAAGCATCCACCATTTGAAAAAGCTTCCTAAATGGACAAAACGACAGTACTCAAGTCAAAGAGCAGAATACTGGGCGAAGGTTTGTAGGAGAGAAATAGTGTGATATATTGGAATAATATGAAGAAACACCACTTTGAAACAAAGGAAAGGTAATAGATAATACTGGTAGAGCAGACTTGGGACAGACTAAGATTTCTGTATGTCTTGATTAATCATATTTAAGTAATATGCAGAGATTTTTTTTTAAGTAAAGAAGTGACAAGTTTGACATGGTGGCTTAGAACATAGTGAAAATTCTAGCAAAGTGACATGAGACAATCAACTTAGCCTCTGAGGAGTCATGCATAAAAATGAAACAATATTATGTTTGGAGACTAAATCAAGTTAATGAGTTTATCTCACTTGTCTTACTCACACCGTATAAATGCTCCATAAATATCAGTTGTTATTGTTGTTATCATGTGTATATTTAAAGATGTCATTTTAGAAACAGAGAGGAGATGGCATGGGCGTGAGGGAGGACAAAGGCAAAGGGACATTAAGAAGAATTCTAACAAATAGGTCTTGCTAAGTTTCTCCAGGTGTATCGTAAATGTCTTATACTCAACCTATAGTATTTCTCCACAAACGTCCACTCTTCATCACACAGCATAAAAACACACAGATCTTTGTCTTTGGGTCTTCTTTTCCTTATGAAGTTTCCCTTATCACATAAAACTTACATTAAAAAATGTAACCACCTTTCCCATGCTGATCTTTCTTTGTAAGTTTAATTTTCAGACCCAGCCAGGGACACTAAGAGGGTCAACGAAACGTTTTCCTTCCCTACACTTCAATGTGACTATATTTGGAGATAGGGTTTGGGGGAGGTAATTAAGATGAAAGAAATCATTAAGGATAGGATCCTAATTCAATAGGATTGGTGGGCTTTATAAGAAGAGGAAGAGAAAGAGCTCCCTTTCTGTCCACATTCACGCACAGAGAAAAGGTCTTGTGAGGACACAGTGAGAAGGGGGCTGGCACCTTGATCGTAGAATTCCCAGCCTCCAGAGCTGTGAAAAACACATTTCTGTTGTTTAAGCCACCCAGTCTATTATGTTATGACAGCCTGAGCAGACCAATACAGGTGGCCAACTGAAAGAGTTTACAATAGGCTAATCTGGAACAATTTGAACAACAATAAATCAATAGTGCAGTATTGGATTATAATCCAAAGTACAAAATAAATATCCATGAATCCATATAATATAGCTATTGAACAAATAAGGAAATGGAGAAGAGATAAATCTCCCATGCAGAAGGAGTTTAAATAATTTATGTAGATCCTTTCCCTGTAGGAGGTGGGGTAGAATTCCTCTTAAGTATGGCCTGAACATTGTGACTTCCTTGCAGAGAGGACAGTATGGAAAGGGAGGAGGCAAAGGGTGAATTTATAGTGGAAAAACTGAAAAACACAACCTCAGGCAGGTGATCAAAGTCAACATCAACCATAGTAAGTCATGCAAATAGTATGTATTCTAATCCTAGTCTAGTCGTGATAAAATGTTAGATAAATTCCAATAGAGAGACATTCTAAATATATCTGACCAGTACTCCTCAAAACTGTCAAGGTCATTAAGAAAAAAGGAAAGTCTGAGAAACTGCCATAGCCAAAAAGAGCCATAAAAAGATACGACAACTAAATTGTAATGTGATATCCTGAACGGGATCCTGGAATAGACAAGGAACATTAGGTAAAAACAAAGGTCATTTGAATAACAGGTGGGCTCCAGTTAATAATAATGTATTAATATTGGTTCAGTAATTACAACAAAATACCATAGAAATATAAGATGTTAATAATTTGGGACACTAGGTGTGGAATATACAGGAATCACTGTATTACCTTCACAGTTTTTCTGTAAATCTAAAACTTTTCAAATAAATAAAGCTTTTTTCCCCCCAAAAAAGCTGTATGTTGAGAAAAGACACACAAGAGCATGTGTGTGAATCTTTCCTGATAGAAATAAGAACACTGGGGTTTGGGGTATGAGGTAGGGACTGGCTGGAAGGAAGCATGAGGAAAATTTCTGAATGATAAAATGGTCCCTATGTTGATTGGGATGGTGGTTACATGGTACATAAGGAGGAGCCTGATTCCATTTTTTTTTATCTTTGCCAACACATTTGAAGCCTCCCTGCCTCATGAGCTTCATTCTCTTGTGCTCCATATGTGAGTAAGCTCATAAGAAAGCCTGGGTGATACTTCTTTCACACAGGCAGGAGATTCAAACCATGCAAACCTCTGTTGGACCTCAGGAATTTGCACCCTAACCTCATTCCTAGCAACAATAAGCCAGTCCAGTCTACCCTCATTGCTCTCTCAAACCACTTCAGACCTCCTTGAAGGCACTGCCTTTTCCCAGAAGAACTCAATTATATGTAATTGATAAGCCAGCGCTTGATTTCGGGTCAGGTCGTGATCTCACAGTTCATAAGTTCGAGCCCCACACTGGACTCTGCTCTGAGAATGTGGAGCCTGCTTTGGACTCTTTCTCCTTCTCTCTCTACCCCACCGCCACTCATGTTTTCTCTGTCTCTCTCTCTCTGTCTCTCTCTGTCTCTCTCAAAATAAATAAACTTAAAAATGAAAAGAAACCTCTTTAAAAAAAGTGGCCATAATAATAAGCTTGTCAAAAGTCATCATTCTCTACACTTATAAATAATCATTTTTTTACTGTACATGTCATATTTGAATTTAAAAAACATTTTGGGGAAAGGAAATATGTTCTCCAATATTCGATTAGTAAAGTGATGTTTGTTTAAATAATTCTTTCCATTTGGTGTTTTATCTGCTAATATTGCCAGGGTTCTGAAGCTAGCCAAATAATGAGGCATACTGATGAAAGCTTAAATCAAAAGGAATTTAATGAATACATTGTATAAGAGACTCAGTATAAAATGCTGTAGATCAAAACATCCATATTATGCAGACTTTTGCTGGTAACAGACAATGAGCTAGATTTTGTAACTCAAGCTAGATAGAAAAGAAAATTATATTATTGTGGTGAATCTGATATAATATGTTACTGAAAAAGTAATAACTATCAAGTTTTGATGTGAATAATGGAAATGATCAATTTCTTAAGCTAACCTGAAGTGAGAAAGATCAGTTAGGAGAGAGTAGCTATATTCCAAGCAAAAGACAATAACATCTGAATAAAGGTGGTTGGAGGAATTGAAGAGAATGGACAAAGATTTTGGAATATTGGTATTCAGAGGCAGTCCCCTGTGAAAGCTGAAAGCCAGATATCTTTTGCTGCTTTCTTAAATTTGAACAGGCATGTGTAATTCAGATTACATTTTGCTAAAATACTCTGTACTTCTCCTATATGATTCTTTTTGTTTATTTGTTTTTTTAGTAGGTTTCATGCCCAGCATGGAGCTCAACCCAGGGCTTGAACTCACTACCCTGAGATCAAGACCTGAGTTGAGATCAACAGTTGGATGCTTAGCCAACTGAGCCACCCAGGCATCCCTGATTATTTCTAATTTTGATTCTTCCAAAAGCCTTATGAAGTTTTCTATACTTGGAGCTATATTTCTTTTATTTTCTTCTAAGCTAGGTTAATTTAAAACAGGGAAAAACTCAACCTAGTTAATGTGCTTTATAAATATGTTTTAAATTATTTTATCACACGTGACATAGAACATGAGGAAACCATAGCAGCTCAGAGTTCATCAGTTTCATACTGTCACCCAATGGCTGAAGCCTGTCAACAAAAGGCCTAATTGGTATTCATCCAGCCTACAGTTGGATACTTAGAGTGTTGGGAAACTCAGCCTTGCACATATTCTGTTTCACACTGGGATAAATTAGATGGTTGGAAAAGTCTTAAGTCTACTCTAAATTTGTTTCACTATAGATTGAGTACAATTCAACACTCTAGAGCAGAATTTTTCCATTTCAGCATTATTTACCATGGGGACTGTCATGTCATTGTAGAGTTTCTAGAAGTATCCCTGTCCTCTACCCACTAAATACCAGAAGCATATCCTTATCCTCATTCAAGATAATAAAAATGTTCTTAGGTATTGCCAACTGTCCCCTAAGGTGCAAGATCACTCCAGTTGAGAACCATTTCTCTAGAGTAATCCAGAGGGCCATATATATTAATAATAACCCAGTCTCAAATTCCTACTCTGCCCAATAGTGTGACTTTGGGCAAGTTACCTTCCTTCTCTGAGACCTAATTTCCTTACTTAAAAGAGGGGCTGGGGCACCTGGGTGACTCAGTCGGTTAAGTGTCTGGCTTCGGCTCAGGTCATGATCTAGTGGTCCATGAGTTTGAGCCCCGCATCAGGCTCTGTGCTGACAGCTCAGAGCCTGGAGCCTGCTTTGGATTCTGTGCCTCCCTCCCTCTTTGCCCCTCCCCTCCCCTCAAAGATGAATAAACATTCGAAAATTGTAAATAATAAATAAGAAAGTGGGGCTAATAATATCCACCTCACAGGGATAAGATGCAGGGAAAACAGAGGCAAAGCACATAACATGCTTCCTAGTACTCAGTAAATGATCAGTAAGAGCTAGTTCTTTTCACAGCCTCAACGAGTTCTTGCTGATTGATTGACTCCAGTATAAGGCTATACATCAAACTACATACAACTAAAAGAAAAATTTGAGCAGTATATGACTATAGACTTCTACACATAGAAATAATCATTCCTATTTAGGGGGAGTGAGGCTGTACAGTCCGCCTAAAAAATACTCAAAGTGAAAAGGGATTTTAGCCCACAGACATAACTATTACTTTTATGGCATTAAGGGCACTGTCAATGATGTTGGCACTACTGTGCTTTCCCTGTAATCTATTCTCAGTAAATGTTTTTGTTTGCAATTAGGCAGAGAGAGAGAGAGAGAGAGAGTACTTTAAAGAAGAATGGGAATTATGCATTTTGGTCAATGAAAGAGCTCCCAAAGTTTTCAAAGGAAGGGGCATTGCTTGAAATACACCAGAATTAATCACATTCAAATGGCACAGGGTAGTTTAATGCAACTTAGTTTGCATTGTGTACATTTCTATTGTTTATGAAAGAATTTGCTGCTTTCAGAGGTAAAGTTAGACCAAAGAGACATTTTATAAACTCTTTTCTTCTTTTCTTCAATATTAGGGTTACTAGAAAACATATACAGGATACTCAGTTAAATTTGAATATCATGGAAACAACACATTTTTAGTGTAAGTATATCCCAAATATTGCCTGCGACATATCCATACTAAAGATTATTCATTGTTTACCTGAAAGTTGAATTTCACTGAACTCTTGTTTTCATTTTGGAGGGTTTTGTTTGATGTTTTTAAATCCAGCAACTCTATTACAATATGCATTACATCCAGCTTAATCCAGGTTCTTATATCTTTGCCCTGGAATACATGTTGTTAGTCTTTCCTCCCAACCTCCCCACCCCAAACTGCACAGAGTGATGTGTTGCTCTCTATGGACAGAGACTAGTGTCAGTACATAGTATCCTTCTAAACAATGTACCTTACTTACACCTGCCTTTACTGCTTTAACTAGCCCTTCTACTCCAAAACACATAAATAAACACGTCTCCTGGCGGTCCGTGCTCCAGCCCATCATTGCTTTTGTAGGATGTTCTTTTTGCCTGTGACAAGCTTTCCTTTCTGCATCCTTCCATCTTCTGCCTGCTGACCACCTACTCATGTATCAAGTCTGCACTCAAATACAGACCCTTTCTGTACAATTCTATTCCTCTGGACAGAGTTAGAGAGTCTCTCCTCTATGGACTTGTGCTCTTACTTAAGACTGTATTTCCTATTGCAGTACTATAAAGTATAAATTATAATTCAATGTATATTTCCCCACAATAATGAGAAATTTGGTATTACTCAGTTGGTAATTAGCTACTTCACCTATCCTGTTTTTATAGTGGACAGAAGGTGAGCTAACTTTTCATATTCACATGGGGAAAGGGACATTGCAGGCCATCACATCTTGTGAAGCATTGCTGGGGTAGACAGTGGATATCTTACCTTCTAGTGTTTTGGGGGTCCAACTTCCCATGATTTATAAATAGAATCACTGACAAAGTCCAGGAAAGCCTTAACACCATAATTTTCTCTATCCTTGTTGAAGCTGGAACAGACAAGCAGCCCTAGTTTCCTTCAAATTACACCTGTGATGGAAAAATATAGGCTCAACCCTTGGATTTTAGGAAGGCTATCTCTCTGCAGACTGAGTTCAGGAATTTTACAATAATCTTACTTTATTTTTCATAAGAGTTGATGTTTGAGGGAATCCCCTCGTCAAGATACAGCAGAGTATCTGTGATATTTTTTCCCAAAATATTTGCTTTATTGGACAATGAGTTCTGTAAGTGTGACATCTATGGTTTATTCATCTCTGTAATCTTTAGAGTTCAACATAGTGCCAGACTCACGATAAATAATTCATAGAAGATTCCTGGCATTTGCTGAGTGACTACATGAAATATGGTCTATCACTTGATTTATCAAAAGTAAGAAAATATTTAATCTGGTTTTATTATCAATATACAAATCCACCCAATTTGCCCAAACATGTCTTTGTTATCATTACTCATTTTTGACACCATTTATTTCTGGGGTGCCTGGGTGGCTCAGCCGGTTAAGCATCTGACCCTTGATTTCAGCTCAGGTCATGATACCATGATAGAGCCCCACTTCAGGCTCTGAGCTGAGCATGAAGCCTCCTTGGGATTCTTTCCCCCTTGCTCTCTGCCCCTCCCCCGCTCACATTCTCTCTCTCTCTCTCTCTCTCTCTCTCACTCAAAATAAATAAATAATTAATAAAAAGATATTTCTAATGTTGATTATGCTAGCAAAGCCTTCTTATATAGACCTTCATAATGCTATTGCTATATACTAAAAACATCATACTTGAGAGTGTATATGTGTGATAAAGACACTACAGACACCCATTAACACATTTTTCAGTGGGTTTTTCAAATCTTAACAACCACTAAAATGTACATTGGAGTTAACTTGTATGCACATAACCTACATTATTTACTCTGAATATTTTAAATAATAATTTAAAAAATAACTTCCAATGTAAACGCTACCATCATACCTCCTATTCAGGATGGTGGTATGCATATGTATTCAAATGTATAAATCACGCTAAATAAACTTGTTTACTTGACCACTTGACAGTCAAGTTACCTGTTATTCTAAAAGGACTAGTCATCTCAGAATTTTTTCTGTAATAGACTCTATTTCAAGGATCTAAATATTTCTTTTATTGACTAATAGTTATATTTTTACTAAATGCTTTTCTAGTCTTTTCTTCCGTTAGATTAAACAATGTCACACAACTAAACATGATTTAATTTACTTATCTTCTTAGGAGTTTTCAAATTAATAAACTTACTTTCAAAAATATCTCCTAAGACCATGTTAACTGCTTTGTTTCAGGAATGTGGTAAGCAACAAACCAGCTCCAGCCCATCCAACAGTATCCCAAACACATATGCATATTTCATATCGGTGTATGCTTTGGTTTCACATTGCTTGGACCCTTTCTGGCCTTTCCTTCATTCATTTAGTTCTCTTTCTTCTTTCTCCTTTTCCTTATTAGCCTAGCCTATCTCCCAAACCTGCATGAAAATGAAAGAAAAAAAGAAAAAGAAAAGAAAAAGCCTGCTAAAAAGAAAAAAAGAAGGTGCTATTTGGCTCTGCTTTTCAGAACAATGCTGTATGTTACATTACAATGACATAGATTATAATAACAACAGAGCTCTTTTCTCATTATGATGAACATAATGAGAATGATAAATGGATTCAAATAAAATCTACTCAAAATACACTGCTCAGATTTCTGTCTCCTCCTTCATTGCTCTATATAGCCCTGTTTCATGATGTTGTTATCTTTTTTGAAATAAAAAAAAAATAGCTTGCTAATTAAAGAATCTGTCACATACACTTTATATATGTGTACTACAATATCTCCAAGCTAGGAGACATTTCCCTGTCACGGCACTGTTCGTTCATTCAGTACTTATTCTGTTTGCCATTGAGTTAGGGGAATGGTGAATTTCTAAAGATGAGATGTAGTGTAGTGGAATGAGCACCACATAAGGAGTCAGCTGATCTGAGTTCTAATTTCAGCCCTATATTCACTTTTTATTACCACTGTAATAAACTAACAGGAATTTAATGGCTTAAAAGAACAAATTTATCTTAAAATTCTGTAGATTACAAGCCTGACCCAGGTCTTACTGGGAGAAAATCAATATTTCCTTGATTTTTCCAATTTCTAGAGGCTGCCTCCATTTTTTTGTCTTGGGGTTCCCTTCCTCCACCCTCAAAGTCAGCAATTTTGAATCTCTTCAATCATTTTTCCACAGTCACATTCCCTCTGACCCGGAACTCAGACACTAAAATCCTTTTAAGGATTCATAAAATTAGATAGAGCCCGCGCAGATCATCCAGTATAATCACCCCATCTCAAGGTCTTTAACTTAATTGCATTTGCAAGGTCCCTGTTTCCATGTAAGGTAATATTTTCACAGCTTCCAGGAGTCAGACATGGACATGGGGAGAAGGGACATTATTTTGCCTACCACAAGCCTCATCACTAGCAGTTTGTGATCTTAGTAAATCATTTGACTACTTTAACTCTTGGTTTCCTCCTCAGGAAAATGGGGATAATTAATTACTCTGCCAACCAGGATGGCCTTTGTTCATTTTATTCTGTTTCCTCTTTTTCATAAGAATTGTCACAAGGACTAAATAAGATAATAAATGTGAAGTTCTTTGTATATTAGAAATCAAGTTGGGGCACTGGGTGGCTTAGTCGGTTAAGCATCTGACTCGTGATTTGGGCTCAGGTCATGATCTCAAGGTTCATGAAATCAACCGCACCCCCCACCCCCCACCCCCCAGAGCAGTCAAGCTCTGCACTGACAGTGTGGAGCCAGCTTGGGATTCTTTCTCTTGTCTCTCTGCCTCTTCCTTGCTCGTGTTTCTTTCTCAAAATAAATAAACTTAAAAAAATAGAAATCAAGTTATTATTACACCCAGATTTGCTACAGCATTTTGCTAAGTTATTCACTAATTTAGGTAAATAACTATGGAGTGCTTACTATGTCTCAAGCTTTATTCTATATTTTATAGATATAGCCATAAACAGACTAAATGCCTTCTCTTGTGATGTTTAAATGGAAAAATAGACAAGTCATGTAATTGAAAGAACATTGGCTGGCTACTCCAGTTAGGGTGAACAAAGACTACATTTCTGAGGATGGAAGCTGAAAACTGAATGATGAGCTCAGAAATAAATTCAGATGGATACTGCAAGACAGGAGAATATTCCAACCATGGAGGAAAGAGCTAAGATGAGTTCAACTTTCATATGTACCAGAAACAGCTGGGAGGACATATTACTGAGCATAATGAGCAAAAGAGAAAGCGTAAGGAAGTGAGACAGCAGATATGGGCAACTAATTGATTAAGTCAAGTAATTAAGTAGTGAGAAATGGTGAGGACTGGAATATATGTTCATGATGAAAAAAATCCACTTAACGTTTCCCTTTTCCAATTTTATTGATTTTAAAAGGTAGCCACTAAATTACATGCCTGGAGAAGAATTTACGAATATAATATTTCACTATCTCCTGGCATCAACTTTTATTGAAGAAAATAAAATTTTATTATTTAGTAGGTAATTGGACTTCCCTTTCCTACTTTTTAAAAATATTGTTATTTTCTCATTATTTTTGGTTTCTGAAGTTTCACTATGCAGTGAAATTCACTAAAGTGAATTTTTTTCATCCTCCTAAAAACTCAATATGATATTTTTCCAATATGATTCTCAAATTGAAAATATATAAATATGTATATGTATACCTGTGTTTGTGTATATATACATATATATAATGTGTGTGTATACACACACACACACACACACACACACACACTTTATTTCTCAACTATTATCTCTTCAAACACTAGTTCTTCCACATTCTCTGCTTCTGGCACATCTGCCAAAAAAAACAGCTTTACCAAAAAAAGTGTTATTGTTTGTGTGTAGTTTTTAATTTAAACAAATTATGTTTTCCATAGATCTCATAGTTTCATGCTTGTACCATCTCATGGTTTCACACATCTACCTTCAACTCATTGCTATGGAGCTGAAATCAACTGCTATTTTTTATAGTAAATGTACATTTACATTTGTAAATGTAGTTTATTGCTTCTGAAGTATACATCATAGTCCATCATAGGCATATGTCATATTTAACTTATTATATCAGTATGGATTAGATTATGCTGCGGTAACAAATGACTCCATTAACTTGCCTACAATAAAGATTTATTTCCCAACATGCTACATGTCCATGATCTTCTCCTTGACCTGTCTCTAATTGAAATGTTGACAGTTGTTGCATTTTGTTGACTAAAGTAAGTCATGTGCACAACTTGACTTTACTGGATGTATGGTAGAAGTCCTTCCCACTCTATATAATTATATAACTATATAACCATGGAACATATATTGCATATAATTATACATTATATTAATATATTAATAATTATTAATTATATGTAATTTATATCTAAACACATAATAACTTCATATAAATAATATCTTATGATACAATTAATGTGTTACTAATAAGGTATTGATGATATTATTGATGTAAATATATTAAATATAATAATGTATTTATATACTTATATAACCAAGTAAACATTGATATATGTATGTATTTTATATAATTATCCATACAATGAATATAATTTATTCCACACCAATTTCTGATGCCACTCCTACTATACACCAAGTTCCTATATCTGCAAAGATCTGTTTCTGGGCTCTCTGCTCTGTTCCACTGAAATCTGTGTTCCATTAACAGGACCTCAGTTTTTAAATTATGATGACTTTGTACTGTCTTACTATCTGGTAAGTCTTATTTTCAAAATTACCTGATATATTTGAGAATATTTACTTTTCCATTTAAATTTTGAATTACTTAAAATTTTCTATTTGATTAGAACAAAAATTGAATTTAAAGATGAAAGGATGATTAATATCTTCGCATGTTAAATTGTCCCAGCCACAAATATGGTCTTCAGATGTTCTTTTATGCACTGTTAGAGGTTTTTTTTTTCTTTTTTTTTCTGCACTATAGCTTATATGCATCTCTAAATAGGTTAATTCCTAAACAATATTTTTTTAATTTATCAAACAATACCTTTCTCTCTCTTATTTTATTTCACTCTTTTTGATACTGAGAAGTGGCATTAATTTTGTGGCACATTGTATTCCACAACTTTCCAAATGTTCGTATTGGTTTTTGCAGATTATTATTGGTTTTATTGTATTTTCTATGGAAAATTAAATCCTCTGCAAATAATGGCAATTCTAATTTTTTTAAATACATTTTTCTTAATTATAGTATGTGCATTTGTCAGAATCTCCAGTATGTGGACAGACAGTTGAAGTGACAGAGAAATCACTGTCTTAACTTCAAAGGGAATATGAATCTTTAGCATCTTAGTTTCCTGAGAATTCTTTCATCATAAATAAGTGGACAACTTTTTCAAATACTTTTCTGAATCTGGCATGGTTATTTGAATTGTTCTCCTTAAGTATATTGATATGACAAATTATAATAAAATCCATCACAGGTTTTTCTCCTGTGGCTAGTATTTTTCAAATTAGGTTTAGGAACTCTTTCCCACCTAGATTTCTCAGATTTTTTCTTACTGTTTTTTCCATTGACTTAATGTTTTTGTTTTCCATGTTTTGGTCTTGATAGATCTTCTAAGCTGAGCCATCTTCATATACTTATTTTTGTAAATATTATTCACTTTAGCCTACTTGGTTTGGTCTTGTATAATTTTGTTTAGGATATTTTCAGATATGTTTATGAGTGAAATTATTCTCTTCTTTTCCTCATTTTGTCCCTTATTCAATTCTAGAATCAAGACTGTATTAGCCTCATAAAATGAATTAGATAATTTTCCTATTTTTTAAAAAAAATTCAAGAACAACTTGTATTAGATAAATATTAGTTCCCTAATAACATCTGTGTGTGGTTTTTGGGAGAAAGATATTATAATTTCATCTGCACTGTTACTGTTCCCTTTTCTATTTCTTCTTATGTCCATTATTCCATTTTATTTTTTCATTGTCAATTTCATCTTTCAAATGTACTAATACTTTGTAATATTCTTTTACAATAATTAATCTCTTCACATAGATGTAATTATCTCCCCTTTTGTCATTCTTTTTTTTAAATCTCCTCCTGTCCTTCTCCTTTTTCCCCCTCAGTCTTACCAAAGGTTTACCAATCTTTTTAGACTTTTCCAAAAACTGTGCTTTCGTTTTATTAATTTTACCTCTTTTAATCCCCCTCCTTATTTTTACTCTTGTCCTTAACTTTACTATTTCTTTTTTTCCTGATTCTTTGTGTTTATTCCAATTTTTTAGCTTCTTTTGTTGCTCACTTGTTTTAAATCATTGCTGTTTCCTCATAAACATAGTCAAAGCTTTAACTTTTTTTTTATCAAGTACTACTTCACATTCATCTCACAAATTTCCACATGTGGTGTTTTTATTGCCATTGAATTCTAAGTATTTCATCATTTTATCTTCATGGCTTTCTCTCTAACCAGATGATAATTTCATAGTTTGTTTTGTCTGGTTTTAAGTTTCAAGGCATATGGGATTTTAAGCTATTTTTTGGTTACTGATTTCTAATTCTAATGCATTTGTGTCTTGTTACCAGAGAATACAGTCTGTACCACACTCATTCTTTTGAATGTGTTGAGGCTTTCTTTGTGATCTAGTATAATGGAAGCCGCGATGCTCTGATAAATTGGGCTCTTCAGGGCTGACTCACATATTCCCCAGCTGCTGGGAATATCAGCTGCCTATGACTTCCAGCATGTCTCCCAATGGAAATCACCTTGAGATGCAAGGAAATGTCTCTCTCAAGGTTATAACCCTTCCCTGGTGCAACTTGCAGCCAGTGGAATACGGAGTCCCCTTATCTCTGAAGGTCTTCCCTAACCCAGAGTTTCTGTAAGCGTTGGTTAAGGTTCACTTGCAACTTCACTGTGGGTCAGTTTCCTAATCTGCCACTGTCACCTGTGTACGGGCAAGTCCCTTAGAGTGTGTACATCCCGATAAACATTCTGCATGCAATTCTCCACCTCAGCTGCTGTTTCCAGGGCAGCTCATCTAAGACATCTGTGTAAATTTAATGTTTTTGACAGTGGCAGGTGCGTTAAAGAGAATGAGTATTCTATGTTTATTGGTGTAAAACTCTATAGGCATATTTTATATTGAGCTGATTAATTTTTATCTTGTCATCTCGATGTTTCACTTTTTGAGGAGTTGTTAAAATCTTTCAACTACCATGGATATTTTATCTATATCTTCCCATTATTACCTATATTAGAACTATGTGTATTTTGACATTATATTGTTAACTGCATAGGTATTCAGGAGCTTTAGATACTCTTGATCATTATCAGTATAGAGTAACTTTCACTGATGCTTGGCAGTTTTTGGTAATTTGTTTTTGTCTCCGTTGTTTTTTTTTTGTTTGTTTGTTTTGTTTTGGTTTGGGTTTTTTCTTTTTTTTGGTCTGACTTTATAAGTATACTAAACTTTCATTTAGCTGCTATTTGCCTGTTCTGCCTTTTTCTACCTTTTATTTTCAGTCATTCTGTGTACGATAGCTCTAAATGTGAGAGAAGGTAATGTATCACAGACATGTTCACCAGGGGAAAGAATGGCTCAGAATGCAAGAAGGCCAGGGATTGCTATCCGCTTTCTCTCCTCCAAGAATGCCAATGGCGTGTCCCCACTTTGCCCTGGGTAGACCATTTCCTTCCCTGTTACTGTAATGGAGCAGGAAGGACAGAGCTTCACCACCCATGGACTATAGAGTAATAACCATCCTGGGGTGAGCAGCCAATGGAATGAACAGTTCAAACTGGACACTTTTGAGAGAGCTTATTAATATTTTAATTAATATTTACACCAGGACAACCAACAGAAACCAGGACTGACCTGGAAAAATTTGCATGTATGGTCACTCTAATTCTTCCCTCACCTCCCACCTCCATCCTATAGGCTAGGTCATTAGAATAATGCCATTAAGAGAGAAATCCAAAAAGATGACACAAAAAAAGTCTAAAATTCCATTCACAACTGAACAAAGCAAAATCTATGTATAGAGAACTCAATATATTGCAAGAAAACGAATAAGGCACAATGCCTCATTAGATATATCCCAGAAAAATCTTTGAACTAGATGAATAAGGAAAAAAATCCACCAAGTATCTGTGCAAAAAAAAACCCCAAAAAACAAAAAACAAAACAAACAAACAAACAAACAAAACAAAACAAAAACAGTTAATGTACAAAAAAACAAGAACTATGCCTCCTCAGATCCCATCTTAAGATGTTTAATGTCAGAAAACAATGAAGTAATTTACAGAGAATTTGAGAAGGGAAACGATATAAACTTTAGAGACTACAGTCAGCCAATTTATCTCTTACACATTAATAACAGAAAAAAAGACATTTTCAAATATAAAAGAACTAAGAATGTGTCACTCACTTAACTCGGGCAAATAGGAAGGCAAAATAGGAAACCCAGAATAAAAAATTCACAGAGTAAAAAAATCCTGGAAGATGTTCCTATGAGACTCTAATAAATCATCAGCATAGTGCCAATGCCAGTGAGTAACTAAGCCTAACACAGCACTGAACCCACAAGAAGTATTTAGAATTCTTTTCACAATAACACTCAAATGAAGCTTAAAAGTAAGCATTCTCATTTTAGAGGTGCCTGGGTAACTCAATTCGTTAAGCATCCACCTCTAGATTTTGGTTCAGGTCATGATCTCACAGGTCTTGGACATTGGGCTTGGCACTGACACAATGGAGCCTGCTTTGGGTTCTCCTTCTCTCCCCCTCTCTGCCTCTCTCTCTCTCAAAGTAAATAAATACAAATTTTTTAACAATTCTCATTTGAAATTATTATCCTGTTCTATGGGAATAATGCTGTGACACTGCACAAAAATTCCCCATTTCTCAGGCAAGTTTACCAACAGGTTCAAAAGTCCACTAAATATGATTGTAGATCTTTATTGAAGAATTTAGGTCAAAAAATCCTACAAAAAATGCCAGAATATTGATGTGACTTTCCTTAGTTATTTAGATAAGACTGACATTTTTCTTCATGCTACTTTTCTGTTGTTTAATATAATAGTGAACAACAGTACACTACTTTGTAAATGAGAAAATAAACTTTATATGAAGAAGAAACAAATGCCCAAAGCCAGATTTCCCAAAAAGTATGAATTATTAATTATGAGCTTAGATCACTGTGCCCCTCATTCTCATGATTTTATCTAGTGAAAAGGCAAGAATGTATTTCCAAGCAATAGAATATATATGACAGAATATACAAAGTAGAAGGGAAGTTAGAGACCTTTGAGAACAGTGGTTCAAAACCAGCAGCAATTGTGACCTCAGGAATGTATGCAGTGCCTGGAAACATATCTGGTTGTCATACCTGAGGAGGGGGCAGCCTACTGGCATCTAGTGAGTAGAGGCTAAAGATGCTGCTAAACATCTACAACACACAGGACTGCCCCCTCCTCCCAACAAAGAATTATCCAGCCCCAAATGTCAGTAACGCCAAGGTCGAGAAAACCTGATTAATACAATCCTCTGATTTTATACCTTCGAATACAGGCTCAAAGAGATTGCAACTCTTGTCCAAGGTTGAACAATTATTATGTGATAAAGAGAGTAAGCAACAAGTGAAACGATTAATACATTGTAAAAAGAGAAAATCACAAGTGATGAGATAAAAATGCAGTGGCTTTTACCCTACAAGCAGAGAGATGGCTATTGTTCACATGGACAGTTTGCATCTCTTCCTAGGGCAAGGGCCCATGAGGTCCCCAAACTGGCAGATTCAGGTTTTTCCTGCTGTCCATCTCTCAGCTAGGCCACCATACAGGCCCCTGAAGTCCATCATGGTGGTTGTTCCTGCTTAAACTTCTGAAAGAGAAGATGCTTGTCCTATAGTTAATGAGAACCTTAAACAGTGTGCAGACTTTTAAAGACTCTACCAGTTGTTTTTTTCATAACATCATCCCTTGTTTCTTGAGAAGACTGACTTCTATCTGCGGTCTGCCAGGTCATCGGCCCTAAAAGTTCATAGTTTCATTAATTTTCTTTATGTGGATATAGATAAGGCCCAAGCTTTAACCCTCTACTTGCTTTTTATAAGCAAATTTTATCAGGACATTAGATACAGGCAGATATCACTGGGTTGAAGCTATTTGAGGCCACAGTAGTATTTGATTTTTAATTCTCTTAGTGTTATTGTCAAACAATTATACATAGCCTCTCAATTGGAGCTATCAGTTTTGAATCAGGTTGCATTTACTCGGGGATTACTCGCATCTTGGACACTGAAGCAAATTTTGTGAATGTGCTACCCATAGGGAGGTACCAATTTATTTTTTTTTTAATTTTTTTTAACGTTTATTTATTTTTGAGACAGAGAGAGACAGAGCATGAATGGGGGAGGGTCACAGAGAGAGGGAGACACAAAATCTGAAACAGGCTCCAGGCTCTGAGCTGTCGGCACAGAGCCGGACGCGGGGCTCAAACCCACGGACCGTGAGATCATGAACTGAGCCGAAGTCAGACGCTTAACCGACCGAGCCACCCAGGCACCCCGGGAGGTACCAATTTAAAGAGGCTTTAAGGAGAACATAAACTAATACGGTCAAGAGAAAACCCAGGAAAATAATGCCAAGTCCCAACAAAGATAAAACAAGAAATAGGAGATGTAGCAATGAAGTGAGATCAGATGTTTTAAGAGCAGGACAAAGCTAAATTCAGGTCTAAAACCATGAATAGGTTAAGAATTCTTCTTTTTTCCTTTTTTTTTAATGTTTATTATTTATTTTGAGAGGGGGGGAGAGAGAGCACACAAGCAGTGTAGGGGCAGGGAGAGAATCCCAAGCTAGCTCTGCACTGTCAGTGTGGAGCCCGACACGGGGCTCCATGTCACGAACTGTGAGATGATGACCTGAGCAGAAATCAAGAGTTAGCCGCTTAACCGACTGAGCCATATGGGTGCCCCATCTTCTGTTTTCTTTTTATGGTGCTTTTTCTATGTCACTGGAGGGGAAAAATGAATTTTCCTAAAGGGACTGTACAGAGCTCAATAATTATGATTCTGTTTATTTATTTTTTCTTAGAGAGACAGAGAGAGAGACCAGGGAAAGGGCAGGGGCAGACAGACAGGGAGAGAGAGAATCCCAAGCAGGCCCTGCACTGTCAGCACAGACCCTGATGTGGGGTTCGAACCCACGAACTGTGAGATCATGACTTGAGCCAAAACCAAGAGTTGGATGCTTAGCCTGAGCCACCCAGGCACCCCATGGTTTCAGTTTATTTTTAACAAAAATTTTAAATGCCAAAGTTTGAGAAGGGGCCCCAGATTTCTTTGGTCCAGGATCCAAAATAAGGGAGCTCTCAGGTGAAACAAGGGCCTGAACTACATCCCAGACTCTACAAGGAAGTAGAGATTACAGCAAGTATGTCAGAATGGAGTTAAGTGTGAAACAGACATGGATTCTAAAAGAGTAAGCCAACATGACTCCTACATATTCAAGCAACTCAGCTGCTTTGAATCCAAGCCTGAGTCAATGTAAAGGTCAAATTTGAGAGGATGGATAAAAATAGTGGGATGGGCAGCTCAGGTTGCAAAATTTCAGAGTTTAGTTCCATGTAAAACAAATAGGGAGACGAGAGTGTCATAGTAGAAAGCATGTGTGTTTTGGAGCAGAACAGATCTGGGATTCAACGCCTGCATTCTTCCCCTAATCATTCCTTACCTCTCCTTTATTTCCATATTTCTCATCTGTGTCATGGAGATATTAATGAAAATCTTGCTGATAGTTGTATTGATTAGATGCCTAGTAGAGTAACTGGACCAATAAATAAGTTGTTTTGTTATTGTTATTGTTAATACTTATTATATCCTACCTCGTGCTTAGGGTTCACATAGTTAGCTTCCAATCACATATGCCTTGCCACATACTTTTCACTATGTGTCCTGAACCTTTTCCTAAATTGGTACTGGCCACAATGTTTATTATCATGCTTCACTAGCCCTTCTACAGCTTGATGCCTGTTCTAGTCCCCCTAAGATACTCAATTCATTCTTCCCCTTAGCCATGCTTTAATCTATCCTCCTTGGCTCTGTGTATTTCCAGGCAACTCTAAAGGTGATGACCTTCCCAGCTTGACCTAGGCCCCAAAGCTACAGTGACCATACACCCTACCATATCTAAAACAGTCTGCATTGATGTGTTTGACTTCCCATCCAGGTTAGTTTTTGTTTCATGTTTCTCATCTTGTATGAAGTTTCATTATTAATAACTGTATAAGAATATGCTAGAATGGATTTGGCAGACTCCCCTCCACTAACTGCTCCCAAGTTCTGCCATGGTCTCTCCCGGCAGTGTATGAGCCACATGGGCAATTAACAGAATACTCACTATAGTAGGAAGATAAATTTGAAATATGACTAGTGATAATCCCTCTCTGGTTTCATGATCTTTCTCAGGAACTCCATTTCAAGGACAGCTGTTCATAAAACAAAGGAACCTCAGACTCAAGACACCAGGGAAAGCTAACTCCTCTGGATTGAGGTACCAGTGGACAATTATTTGATTCTGTGATACCTCTCAGCTACTGGAGACATTAGTCACTTTTCCTGCACCACAGCATACAAAGTGTAAAAATCCATCAGACCACCAGCTAGTGGGGTTAGTGGCAATCAAAAGATATGTACAAATATAATTCTGTATTCTGAAATTCTATAAGGGCATTTTAATATAGCTTGACTTTTGAAGAGTCTTTTAATGGAGCTCTTATTTTCAATTCAATATATTTATATTCTGTGCAAAATTGGAACAAACCTGAGAAGGCTTTCTGTGCTAAACATCTAATTTTGATGCAACTTGCAAAAAACAATCATAAACAGAGAAAACTAATTGTATGATTTTGTCTTGTAAAAATATGTAAGGTGAAATATGAATAAAGACACAAAGACAGTACAGTGAAAATATTTGAGTGGAACTACTTACACATTTCAATACAAAACAAAACTTGAATTGAGAATATACTTCATCTAGAACCATTTTCTCTGAGCCTACCCAGTACCACAGGAGAGATTTTTTTTCCAGTTAAAAACATGAGCCACCAAAGGAAAGTCAATTGAAGATGTCAGCACTTTCAAATTTATTAACCCAAAGCTTTTATCAAAGCTTTAATAAGACTATATTAAAATACATTTTTCAGAAAAATGTCAGTGACACAATCCTAAAGATAGGTACATCCAAGAAACTGATTAAAGTATGTGAAAATATACTAAGAATAATTGTTATGTTTATCTTATTTTTTATTGCTAGCCAACATAATGAAGGGTAGGGCAATATCTATTTATTTGCTTTAACTTTTAGGAATATCTGTTATTTTTATTTTTTAATTTATTTTTGAAAATAGTTTGAAGATAGTCTAAGCATATTAAGAACAATTCGGAGGTAATAAACAAATAGTTTTAAAATATCTAATTAGTTTTAGAGCATCCTTACATTCTCAGAAATGTCTTGCTTTTTGGACAATATATGGTTAACTTGTCTAAGGTGACCCTTTTTGGGTCACCCTCTTCCTATCAATTAGGTTCATCCAATAGACAAAAAAAACCCCAAAAAACCCACCTATACATAATAAGCAGCTTACAAAGAGGGGGAGAAGGAAGGGCAGGAGAAGGGGAGAGGGAAGGAGAGGGTAGGGAAAGAGGGGAGAGGAAGAGAATAAGGAGGGAAAAGACATCAGTCTCTGGGGGGAAAAGTGCCAAAAGTTTACCGAGGTCTGCTACACCATTTCAAATTTTCCATTTGATCATTTCCCTACAAGTTTTTTTTAAATTGAAGTATAATTTACATACAGTCTAATGTAAAACCTGTTGTACATCCTGCTCTTGTGCTGCTCTTTATATACACCACATGACCACTGCCCACATCAAGATTTATACCATGTCCATCTTCTAGAAAGTCCCCTCCTGCCTATTCCCCTCAATGTGGCTACTACTAAATCATCCAGAAGTAGTCACTATGCTAATTTCTATCAACATAGATTAATTTTGTCTGTTCTTGAAATTCAAAACACATAACCATACAGTAGGGACTCTTGTGTATGACCTATTTTGTTCAAAATCATTTCTGATAGTTGACCACATTGTGTTTTTTCTTTTTTGTTACTTCACAGTAACCTGTTGTCATTATCCATTCATTCTCTTGTTGCTAAGTATGTAGGTTGTTTTCATCTTAGGATTGTTACAATTAAAGCTACTGTGTACATTTTGTACAAGTCTTTTTATGAACACATCAGCTTTTTACTTTTTATCTAGGAGTGGCATGGCTAGGTTATTAGGTGAGTGCACATTTAACTTTATTAGAAAGTTTTCCAAAATATTAGAGCTATTGTATAGTTTCAAGAGCAATACGTAAGAGTTTCACTTGCCCCAACATTTGGTATCGTTAGCTTTTGTTTTTGTTTTGTTTTTAATTTTTCGCCATTCGTGGGGCACCTGGGTGGCTCAGTCAGTTAAGTGTCCAACTTCGGCTCAGGTCAGAATCTCATGGTTCATGAGTTCCAGCCCCACGTCTGGCTCTGTGCTGACAGCTCAGAGCCTGGAGCCTGCTTCGGATTCTGTGTCTCCCTCTCTGCTCCTCTGCCACTCGTGCTCTGTCTCTGTCTCTCTCTCAAAAATAAATAAACATTGAAAAAATTTTAATTTTTTGCCATTCTGATTCAAGTGAAGTGATATTGTGTGTGTGTGTGTGTGTGTGTGTGTGTGTGTGTGTGTATGTGGTTTTTGTTTTTTAATTGAAGGTCCCTTACTGGTCCTGCTTCCATGAGTGGTGAAGACCAGGGGCAAAGGGAGGTGAACCCGCAGTGCAAGCAGGAGTCATCTCCACAACATTCCATTTATACACAGAACTAAACTGACAAGCACAGAGTCACTATTGCAGTTAGAAGTTGGCAGCACGGGAAAAGGGAGGAACAGGTGGGGAATGGGGTATCTTTAAAAAAAATACAGCCCCCCTCCCAAACTGGGGTGCCTGGGGGGAACTTGGTCTGCTTCAACCCAAGAGGAATCAGAACTGTTTGGGAAGGCCAGAACCGTCAGGGATGGAGGAAGGAGGAAGGTCCACGGGGTGAGGGGACTATTTGGCAACCGGGGTGAAGGGATTGCCCTCCCCCTGTTGGGATCCCCCCAGTCCCTCCGGTCTGGCAGGAAGGGGGCAGCCTGCAACCCCCACGGGCAGGTCTGGGGCTGCCAGGTGCTCCAGGCAGGGGGCTGGAAGGGGCTCACAAAGGAGATGAGGCTCTGCCCCCCAGTTTCTCGGCCAGGGTGCACTGGTCCTTGACCTCCTCGTAGCAGTTTGCTTGTAATTCACCCTTGATCCCTGTCAGCTTCTTCTTGATGGCGTCCTTGGAGCTGGCATAAATCACTTTGCTCTTAAGGGGTGCACATTCAGGTGCCCGGAAGATAAACACCAGGTCCTCCTTCTTCTCTCCTTGGTCTGGTAGGGGGCATCACAGAGGGCATAGCGGCAGTCCTTGTCTGGCAGCAACTTGACAAAGGTGGCATAGGGGTCGTCTACGGTCTGGCCCACATCACTCACCAGGATCTCCTTGCCCTCCTCCAGGATGATGTTCTTCTTGTCCTTGCTCAGGCAGAAGAATACCGCCTTCTTGTGCTTCTTCACCTCCTCTGGTGTTGAGGAATTATGAACCTTCCTGTCATCGAAGACTTTGATGACACGATCAGAGACTGCCACACCAGGGGCCATGCTTCCGGAAGTGAAAGGGAGATAGCAAGGACAGTCAGAAAAGACGAGAGCCGCTGCAGCTGCCGCTGGGATCCCACTGAACCGATATTGTGGTTTTAATTTGCACTTTCTTGTGAGTAATGGTATCAAACATTTTCTTCACATGCTTATGAGCCATTTGGATATCTTCTTTTTTAAGTGTCTATTCAAGTCTTCAGCTATGGGTGTAGGGATGATGTCTTTTTCTCACTGATCCATCAGAATTGTATATTTTTTAAGGATATGAGAGCTTTGTCATGTATTATGTAATATACATGTATTATGAATTATATTATGAATATTTCTCTCCCATCTATTTGCTCCCTCTTTTACTGGTGCTTTGTGATGAGTAGTTTTTAACTTTGATAAAGCCCAATTTATCATTTCTTTGTTGTTGTTGTTGTTGTTGCTTAATGCTTAATATCTTCACCTACACTAAGGTCACAAAGACATCCTCCGAAGTTTTCCTGCAATGTTTCAAAACCACAGTCCAATGTTTTCCCTCAGCCCTCACATTCAGATCTATGATCTATCTCATATTAACTTTTGTATACAGTGTGAGGTAGGTGTCAATGTTCACTTCTTTTTCCATTGGACATCTAGTAGTTTGAATGCCATTTATTAAAAACACCTTCCTTTCTTTCCATTGAATTTCACGGATATTTCACTGCCGAAATAATTAGTTTTTCTTTACACCAAAACAGAGAAAATAAATTACTTTGTTAAACAGTCATGCAATTCAGCACAAAAGGTCCTTCACAGGGCACAGAGAGAAGAAAATATTTAGGTCACCTTAGGGATATAAACAAACTGGATCTCATGTTAGCTTTTGCAATCAAAGCCAGCTTCACGAGGTGCCTGGCTAGCTCAGGTGGTACAGCACACAACTCCTGATCTTGGGGTTGTTAGTCTGAGCCCCACGTTGAATGTAGAGATTTAAAAAAAAAAAATTAATGTTTAAAAAAAGCCAGCTTCATTGCTCCTTCCCTCATTTCTTTGCAACCACTTCATGTTCACACCAGGGCAAAGAATGCCCAACTGCTATTTTGATTATGTGGATTCCCTGGTCAAAACAGTTATTTCCAGATACACCTGGTAACTTTGTTTCTAATGGCAATTACTTGAAAATCTCTTCTGTTTGTTTCTGGAGTGGCACACACCCATTTCAGCTGCAATAGTGTGCTGGTAGGGAAAGTTCTAATTTGGGAAATTGGGCACAAGTCCTTCCCCGGATGGGCACCGTGGGTGACCTTGGGTTCTTCCCTGCTCTTGGAGTCCCCATCTGTCAAATGAAGGTGTTAGACAGTTGATTTAAAAACCTTGGGTTCTGACATTCTGAGATTCAGAGAGGCTTTGTCCTGATTAACTGCCAGTGCTTCATCATCCTTTAGTGTGTTTCATAGGAGAGAAAAGAGTGCAGGGTTTTCCCCCACCATGTCCTTCATTCAGCTACCCAATCTAATTAACTCCAATTAAAATTTGTAGTTTTAATTAGTTTGATACATTTTTTAAAATCCTCATAAATGTAAATCTTTGCTGCCCCTCCCCCCTTTCTCAGGCTTGGCAGCTGTCTTGCTCCTTTCAATTTGAGCTCCTTTTACTCATTCATGCCACTTTTGATTCATTATCTTTTGTTCCTGTTCATTGATTGTCTTTTTTTTTCCTTTTTCTCCTTGCAGTGATAACACATTACTTAAATAGAATTTTAGAAAGAGAGTCACAGAGATTTTAAATTACCTAGAAACCATTTCATTCATGGAGCATTCAGTATCTTTAAAGGACTTTGAGCCCAGTTGATATATGTCAGCATCCCGGACACATGTTTTAAAACGTCCCAGCCTGTATATCATACATCATCCTCTGGTGACCAGCTAAAGCGGGCACCTAAATCATGAGATCTGAGGAAACTCCTCAGACCTACATATATTTCCCATGGAAGCACACGCTGGCTTGGTTTTGTACACTTCGTGTTTGTTTATTTCCACCTTCTTGTATTTACAACAAAATAAATTTATTAGCACTTTAAGTATCATGAGGGTGAGGGTTTTTGTCTGCTTTTGACACTTCTGTGTTCCCAGCACCTAAAACAATGCTAACACACATAGTAGATGCCTAATATATACTTGTTAAACAAATTAATAAATTTATAAATCCTTAATGAACGAATTAAATAAATTAGTTGAATTGTACTGTATAATTTGTTATTTTATGTCATAAGTCTTAACTTCTATCATTAAGGATTTATTGTGACAAAATACCTTGAGCACTTATGATGTATCAGCTACTACGCTCAAGGTCTTGATAGGCATTCCTTTACCTGCTGCTCAAAACAATTTTATGAGGGAATATTATTATTTCCATTTTTAAATTATTAAGTTCAGGTTTAGAAAGGATAAATAACTTACTGAAGGTATCAGGGTAGAATCCAAGGTAACTGGCAGAATCCAACTTATGACTCAATTACAAAAAAAAAAAATCAGAAAAATTTACGACATCAAGAAAAGAGGAAAATAAATTAGACCACCATAACACAGCTACAATGAGAATTATATCATAATTCAGCCTAACTTTTCTTCTCATGAATTTTTGGCTTCTTAAAATGATATCAGAAGATAGATCTTTAAAAAGTATGTTCTCTTAGACCTGGTGGTACCTTGTCTTTATATCTATCATTTTAATGGTTGCCTCTGCCATTAATTAGCTTTCTATCAGAGCTCCCTAGAACGATGCTAGCTTAGAGAATAATCACTTCTCCTGCCAGGCTAAAATCATTTTCACATAAAAGGCAATAATAATGATTATACTATAAGGACCATTATTGCTGTTCTAACTATTACTAGTAGTAATAGCTAATATACTGGAGGTTTACCATGAGCCAGACATTGTGCTAAGCATTTTAGATGCAGTGCCTTTTGTAGCAAAATAAGCTTTTTTTTTTTTTTTTTTTTTTTAATTTTAACTAGGATCCATGCCCAACATGGGGCTTGAGCTTAAGAGTCGCTTGCTCTACCTACTGAGCCAGCCAAGGGCCCCAAAGAAAGCTTTTATGAATATACTATGCCTTATTAACAAATTATGCCTTTACCAATTTGTGTGAATCTGTTCATTCTTTCTCACAGGGAAAACTTTGAAAGAAAAAGGAAAAATGGGATGGTAAGACAGAGACCCTAGATAGAACAGTTAGAAGGACAAATTAACCTTCCTCAATTTTGCTGAGACACATAATCAACAAGTTCCTTCTCACGAAGAACTAAGTTAGACAGAAGCTCATATATAAACACCATTTGTCCAACCTTCAAACCACTACATCTTTCTTTTTCTTAAATTTTTTTTGACATTTATTTATTTTTGAGACAGAGAGAGACAGAGCATGAACCGGGGAGGGTCAGAGAGAGAAGGAGACACAGAATCCGAAACAGGCTCCAGCCTCTGAGCTGTCAGCACGGAGCCCGATGCGGGGCTCGAACTCATGGACCGCGAGATCATGACCTGAGCCGAAGTTGGACGCTTATTGACTGAGCCACCCAGGCGCCCCTCAAACCACTACATCTTGTCTTCCTCCATTCTTTCCGTCTGCACTACCATTACCCTACTTCACCCTCTTCCTTCCCATCAGACATTTACAACAGACGTTTACAGCAGATTGTCTTTTAGCTCATCCAAGCATATGCCACATATACCCCTGAACTGTAGCTTGGCTTCATTGAGTAACTACCCTAAATTGCCCCCAAAAGCTCCCTACTGCCTACTGCCTAGGGAATCATCCCCAGACTCCTTTCTTCTCCACAGAAGGACAAGGTTCACGTCTATTCCTTTTCCTGGATTATCACAAAAGAATGCGATGTCGCAGACTTTTCACCGAGCATGTTTTCCAAATGCCCTTCTCAGTATATGCCTACCCACCGCCATGTTTCAGGTCCTATTCTGTTCTTCCAAATAAAGTAAAGGAGTGACAATCCACATTACCATGTTCTGTGTCACGCTTTCCAATCCCTATATATGCTCAGCCTTCGCTCACAGGAGGGGTGAGGCAAAGGGAATGGGGGAGGGGAAGAGCTGGCATTTCTTCAGTGCCAACATCCCTTGAGTGGCAAGGATTATGAGTCAGCCAGCACTATCACTTTTGAAAAACTAGGCTTAGCAAGGCCCCAGCTCACACAAATGCCTCACACTCGTGAGATTACAAATTGGAATCCCAGGCAGAGGAATAACAGAGCCCTATTCTTAATCACCATGCTTAATTATACTTGTCTGCCCTAAGTCCCCCACCTCCTGGATCCAACCTTGTTGCTCCTCCTCCTTGTTGCTTGGTTGTTTTTCTTGGCACCCTGTTTCCAGCCATGATCTCAGCCATTTTGTTATTACAGTCCTGGTTTTCCACTCTGGCAACACACTTGACTTCACTTGGCCCACGGACCTGCTCACTGTGGCACACTGATCATGAGCAGAGATCTTGATTTTCCAGCCCCAAGCACCCCCAAAACAAACAAGCAAGCTATACATCCACCCACTTCCTAATGTACAATAATCCAGATTGTGTTAGACTCTCTTGGGAAAACCAAACCAGGCTTTAAGGAGATTACTGTTAATATTAAATAATATTATGTAGAAGCAGAGAAAGAAGAGTTGACCCTTGACTCTTACATGCTGCATGAGCATCCTTCTGTCGTTAGTCATTTCATGCTTCACCTCAAATTCCAAGGACTTTCTCCCCTCCATCTAGGATGTTCTGATCACTGACTTTCCAGCCTTATTTCCTCATTTATTATGGTTTTGTTCCACACCTTTTCCAAAACTGTTTCCCATATGTTGGAAGACAGACTGTGTCTTTTCTTCTATTCACTGGTGAACGTTGGGTAAAAACCAAATGGCTGTTAAAAGGTGTCCAACTCATCACTTTCCATTTTTAGCACTTTTGTCATTTTTATCAAAATGGCCTTTTAATCCCAGTCTGAAATATTTATTAAACATCCCAAATAAGATAGTGAATACTTGTAAGAACATTTATGAGAATTTACTATATGCTAGATACCGATGCCAAAGCTTTCCATGTATTAAGACCTGTATTCCTCACAACAGCCCCATGACATAAGGTATTTCCATTATAGCCACTTTACTAATAAGGGTAATAAATAGGTAAATAATGGGTTCTCAAAGCTATTGAGTTACAGAGCTAAGGTCTGAACTTAGTTCATTTTCAAAACCTAGACAATAAACCATCACGCTATAGCTACCTTTCTATCTTTAGCCCACACTTAAAGGAAGACAGATCTTTTTTTTTTAATGTTGCTAGATGTTGTCATGACAAGACAATTGAATTAAATACAAAATTAGATAAAAAACTGAAAGGTATATGATCAATCATCAAGTCTAGCTCCCCGCATTTTCCAAACAAAATGAGATAAGACAAAATAAAGTGATATATACAGAGATCATATATTTTTCCAAAATCATGGAGATTATCTGGGATTTGAACCCTGATTCCCTGACTCCAGTGCTTATTTCACACCATCCCCAAAGAACCAAATGTACCCAATCTTTTAAGACAGCATATCTTTTGATTTCGCTGATTTTGATCCTCAGGTGTTTTTGATCATTGGATCATTTCATCAGGGCAAAACTCCCTGGTCTACCAACACCTTCATTCCTTTTTACTTCTACAAAGCCAAGTTAAAAGAAATTATCCAAGGATAATTAGAAGAATAACATTTTGGGGGTAGCCTGGGTGGCTCAGTCAGTTAAGCGTCCAACTTCAGCTCAGGTCATGATGTCGCTGTTTGTGAGTTTGAGTCCCACATCCGGCTCTGTGCTGACAGCTCAGAGCTTGGAGCCTGCTTCAGATTCTGTGTCTCCCTCTCTCTTTGCTCCTTCCATGCTCATGCTCTGTCTCTGTCTCTCAATAATGAATAAACATTAAAAAAATTTTTTTTAAAAGAATAACATTTTTTTTAGCCAATCAAGAGAGAAAATAAGTAAATTGGTCTTAATTACACGTATCATAAACCAAACTATGAACCTAGTCATACTGTAAACATTAAAAAAATGTGATGATGGGGTGCCTGGCTGGCTTGGTTGGTAGAGCGTGTGGCTCTTGATCTCAGGGTTGTGGTTTTGAGCCTCATGTTGAGTGTAGAGGTTACTTAAAAATAAAATAAAATAATAAAAAATAAATTGTCCTCTGGAGAGGGTGATGAAACTGTCATTCATTAATATGGTATATATTTTAATTTTCCTCCTGTCTGAAATATTCCATTCCTCAGCAAGGCATTTTCTACACTGTAATCAAACCTTTGATTCTTCCCTGCTAATTTCTTCTCCTTGGTTTCCTTTTAAATTCCTCTCCTCTGGGCAGCCTTCTCTGGCACCCACAATGCCACTAGTATGTCAGGCACCCCTCTATGTAATTCCATAGAGTCATGGACTTACCTCCTGGTATAGTATGTATAGCAGGGCACCTAGTATTTGTCTGTGTTCTCCCCAGAACACTAAAATAGTTAAAGTTATACTGTGTCTTACGTCCCCATACTTAGATCCCCAATGCATAAGCACTGTGAGTTTGCACCAAGCTATACCCTACTCAGCTGGCTTTCTTATGACCAACATCATTCATTGGCAAGAGCTCTGGTGACCATGGACTGGAACAACCATAAGGGGCCTCCAAGGAACGTGACTCATCATCTCAGTCTTAGGTGTCCAACAGTCCTTCCCAGAGCTATCTTCTCTATCCCACAAAATCTCTCCAAGAACATTAAGATGGTGATGCTCAGTCTTCTATATTCTTAAACACACACTAAATTCTAGAATTTGCAACCTAACTTGAAGATTATATTTTGTTCACTGGTATCTACTAAATCTTCAGCCCCTTTTCAGTGCCCTTTCATTACTGAATAGAACATTTAACTACGTTACTCCTTTCACTTAACAGAGATCCCTTGTGTTTCTGTAAATATGCCATTTCCATGCCATACTACCCTTTTTTGCCTTACAGCAAATGGGACACACCTATGTACAACATTGCACAAAGCCTTCAGCTCAAATCTCCATCTACTGTATGCCAAGTAGGAATACACATCCTCCGTTGCTTCTAACACAAACACATCATATAAAATTTGACAGCTGGCCCAATACTGAAAAATTTGTCTGACATCTATGTACCATAGCTGATCTTTTGAAATCCAGAGTCCTAAGAGGACTCTTCCCACCTGTACTTCTTTGACCATTAATGAAAACCATTTCACCATGGCCCTTTAGAACTCAGGAGTTCATACCTTCCTCAAACAGTTTTATTTTATTTTATTTTATTTATTTTAAGTTTTTATTTATTTATTTTGGGAGAGAGAAAGAGAGGAAGCATGAACAGGGGTGGGGCAGAGAGAGAGAGGGAGAGAGAGAGAATCCCAAGTAGGCTCTGCACTGTCAGCGTGGAGCCCCACAAGGGGCTCAAACTCTCAAACCGTGAGATCATGACCTGAGCCCAAATCCAGTTGGATGCGTAACTCACTGAGTCACCCAGTTTTAATAGCATAACTATAAGTGGTCTCTGAATAAGGAGTTCTTGACTTTCCATCCTAGCAAATTGTTCCTTAGCAGCCCCATTACCATAAAGGTTCCCATTTATGATAGCATATTTTATCAGCTACTAATTTGCTTTTGGGAAAGAAGAAGGTATTGAAGAAAGAAACCACAGAAAGTTACCTCTTTGTTTGGAGGCTCAGGGCAATCATTCTGATCCTGTTTTGTGGGTCTTTCCAAAGGTCATGATACATGGCTTTGGCTCCCTTTTTCTTAAGGGAGCCAAATGAACACGTGAAACAGAAAGATTTAGCTAATACAATTAATTAGAAAGAGATGTCAGGGGACCATATGGGATTTATTTACTTCACATTATAAGGCCTAAACCCATATGATGATTCTTTGTCACTCAATATGCATGTGGGGGGGAATCATGAGAAGAAGGCAGGTGTGCAGGTGTGCAGGTGTGCAGGTGTGCAGGTGGTGGGTAGGCCCACAGTTTTAACCTTCAACTCTTCCCAACCAAGAACTAGATTTCATCTTTTTTAAAAAGAAAAAGGAAAAGGAAACACATGTACACACACAGAAGCCATCCAGTGTCTTAGTCCCCAAATCCCAGGCAGACTAGCAGATTAACTGCATTTATTTGTTTGTAAACGAATAGTTAGTTTTAGAAAGAGAGAGGGAGAGCTCCTGCATGCTGTGCAAGCAGGTACGTAGCAGAGGGAGAGAGAATTTCAAGCAGGCTTCATGCCCTGTATGGATCCCACAACCCTGAGATCATGACCTCAACCGAAATCAAGTCAGACGCTTAATCCCCTGAGCCACCCAGGTGCCCCTAACCGCATTTCTTAACCAATAATCGACCTATACACATACTTTCCATCACTCCCTCTCTTACTATCCCTTCTACATTTTTTTCTGTCATGAAAACAGACTCAATTTTACAAAAGTTAAATTTAACAACAACAAAAAAAATGCAACAAGCAACATATTTAAGTGGCAAAAATGATAAGCAGAAGGAAAGAAAAAGCTCTTCATTTTTGTAGCGCTATTTTCCAATCCTTTATTCTAACATTTCTCATATAGAATTGTCAAATAAATATAATGTAATGGCTTGCCCACTGGTGTTTGATAAATCATGGATTGTAATGAACATGAAATGTTTCATAATGGCATGAGGAACTGAACTCAGTGCTGAACAATTATTAAGAATTGGATAATCCAGATGTAGAGAGTGATGTGAATAAAGATTATCTACAGGGGAGGAAAAGAACTTTACTCACCAGTGGGACAATGTTGTGTGCTGCTCTCAGCCCCTCACTAACCAGTACTGTGGCTGGACTAGTCTTCGTGGTTCTCAGTATGACTGCAAGATGTCCTCAGTGATAACCATTAGGAAATTGGTGTGTTGGGGGGAGGAGGCTTGATTACTTACAAGTCCTGGAGCGCAGAAGTCACAGTTGAGGGCAAACACAGGGAGCGGGGTAGAGTCTGGGGTCTGCTTTCATCAGAGTCAAGGGTGTTTATGGGCTCTCTCTTTATTTGTGAATTTAAAACAGAAGAGCAGGAATTAAAAGCTCGGGAAGAGGGAGGAAAAAAAAAAACAACAAAACCCAAGCACCAGCAGTTCAAAGGTCAGATTTCAAAATCAGCAAGGTCTCTAAAGCAAAAGAGCCTGGCGTGGAGGGGCAGGCAGCATGCTCTTCTGGTTTTGTAGCTGTCCAAGTGTTTATCTGAGATAGCCGTCTTTGAAGTGGATGCCTGAGCAATCAAAGCTTAAATCGGGCACTTGCGTTCCAAAAAAGAAAAACCAACTGTCACAGTTGACACAACAGACAGATTAGTCCAGGTACAGAAGTAGGGATGGTTTTAGAATCTGTCTTTTCCATCCAATTTGATCTCAGTGGTACATTCTTTTCTGTCAAGGAAAAAATAACTTAAGATCTTTTCTACTTTTATTTTCCTACCCCAATACCTCTAGTAAATAATTCAGATCCTTTGGGTTCCTGGTGACCATCCATTAAATGGAGGTTACAAAGAAATGTGAATAAATAAAAGGGAAACCTGGAGGACACATTTATCACAGCTCAATTAAAAGTCTTATTTAGTGGGAAACAGGGGCACCTGGGTGGCTCAGTCGGTTAAGCGTCTGACTACAGCTCAGGTTTTGATCTCACAGTTGTGAGTTTGAGCCCTGTCATCGGGTTCTGTGCTGACAGCTCAGGGCCTGGAGCCTGCTACACATTCTGTATCTCCCTCTCTTTCTCTACCCCTCCCTCCATGCTCGCTCTATGTCTCTCTCTCTCAAAAATTAAAAAAAAAAATTAAATTTTTTCAAGTCTTATTTAATAGGAGATAAAGCTATTTCATTAAGACCGCTTCATTAATTATTGATAAAATATAAATAATGTGGGAAAACATGTGGATAACTTGGGAAACACTGAGTGACTAGTTATACTTGCTAATGGCAACAAACTTTCTGATAGGAAAATGTCATCTGAAATGTTACCATTTAAAACTCAGTAATAAAAACAAAAACTAATAGGACCTTTAAGGCAATACCAAAGAGTCAGGGGAATAAATGTCATCTGTGTGCAGGAAACACACATCTATCATTTAATTTGGTTTTGCTTCAAGGCTAGCCCTTAAAAGACTGAAAAGCCCCTAATCATAATCTCTGAGTCTATTTAGGAAGCCACTGTTCTTCAGTAATTTCCTATTATATGGCAGGTGCTGTTGGTATTTTTGAGAAGCCATAGCCTCCAGAGAAACTTGGGTAAATACATTCATTTCCTTAATCAGTTTGCGTTCACTGAGCACGTACTATGGGCCAAGCATTTGCAGGTCTCTGAGGGGCTGAGAAAAGTGGCAACTGTGACAAAAAAGGTCAAGTGGGACTCAGTTGTACACACTCTTTTTTTTAATTTTTTAATATTTATCTATTTTTGAGACACAGAGACAGAGCATGAGTTGGGGAGGGGCAGAGAGAGAAGGAGACACAGAATCTGAAGCAGGCTCCAGACTCTGAGCTGTCAGCACAGAGCCCAATGCGGGGCTCCAACTTTCCATTTAATTTATAGCAAAGCCTTTCCTTATAAGCCATGTGTAAGGGGCTGAGGGAGAGGGGAAATGGGTTGGTGGTAATGGATTTGTGTATGAGGAAGGGAAAGAGAAGGGAACTGGTTTTTTTAGTGACCTACAACTGACATTCTGTTTCTCTAATTTCATCCTCACAACCACCACAGACAGCAGCAGCCTCTCCCCTACAACTGTCCTCTCATGGGTCCCCTAGAAATGACCTGCTTCACATGAGAGTCAGACAGTTGTGTAAGTTGCTTGAAGATCCAGAGATAACAAGGATCTTCTTGTCTCCAAAGCCAATGCAAACTATAAGATCACGACCTGAGCTGAAGTCGGACGCTTAACTGACTGAGCCACCCAGGCGCCCCTCAGTTGTCCATACTCTTGACTGTTGTCTGATGCTTTCAGACCTGAGACTGAGTTTTGAACTCAGTGTTCCTTTTTCAAAGCATTTCAAAGCATTTAATGCTATTGTCAAGGCATTATCCTGTCTTCCAGGGTGTCTACTGGATATCTGGGAGGACCCTCAACTGTTCCTCCTTTCTCCTGCTGCCTTCATAGCATACATTTCATGGGTAAATACTTCTCAACTTTCTTCAGAAGGTGCTATTCCAACATTTCCTGCTCTGTCCCCCTGCCAACAGCCTTGCCTCATGCTTTTGTTCTTTCTGACCTGGACTGTTATTATCTTATCCTCCTAATGGGTCTCTCAGCACCTTCTCCTGGGGAAGAAAAAAAAGTGTGTACATGTGTGTTGTATGTGTGTGTGTGTGTGTGTGTGTGTGTGTTTGCAGAGAATATTAATTTTACAACAAATAAATTTAGAAGAAATTGCCAGTTATCACTGATCTCACTACTCATTTATTTATTCATTCAACAAATTCAATGCCTGGTTCCTGTTCTTGGAACTAGGACTATACTAATGAGTAAGACAAAAGTGTTCCTTGTCAATACATAGCTTACAGTCCAACTTATACAATTAAATATATAAAACCTAACTCCCTTATTTCCCTCAGAAACCTACAAGTCTATTTGTTGCTACTAGAACAGAAATGTGAAACAAAGTTGTTCTAAATCTGCCTGACATTCCACTTACACTTAATAATTCCTTAGATTACACCTAAACTTAGAGTATAAGTACCTGGGAGACAACAAATAACCTCACAAAATTACTTCAGGTAACTGGAACTAATAATAATATATTATTTAATAATTATTTTTGTCTTACTATTATTAATAAGGTAAAGCTATCTATCACATGCAGTCGTCGGTATGAATAGTGTGTGTCTGTATATGTAATACCCAGCAAGCAGTAGGTGCCCAAAAATGTTGACACAAAAACTGCTTTTGCATTTTTTTCTTCTTGTTAGGACTCATCAAAACAGCATTAAATATCTCAAATGTTGCTACAAAATATCTCAAAAATGCTATAGTGTTTCATCAAATTATACTCTTTGTATTTTCTTAAGTTTATCTATTTATTTTGAGAAAGAGAGACAGAGACCACAGGAAGGGCAGAGAAAGAGGGAGGAGAGAGAATCCTAAGAAGGCTTGCACTGTCAGCACAGCACCCGACGTGGGTCTCAAACTCACGAACTGTGACTCAAAACCAAGAGTTGGATGCTTAACCAACTGAGCCATTCAGGCACTCTTATATACTCTTTAAACATGTCAGCCTATAGTGTTTTTGATAACTATTTAATACCTTTAATACTAAAATTATTGCAGACTTAATTATCAAACTTTTGATTAAAAGACCAAATAAGTTTTTTGCCCCATCCTATTCTTGATCCATAAGAGTAAAGGGTATCTGAGAAAGCTGTATCCTCTGTACCCCATTCCAATCACTCTGCAGCTTATTATAAAATAAGCAGGTTCACAAGCAATATACAGAAGTGCATTTGTCTGAGCTTCAAATGCCTAGAACTAAGGCTGTTGAAAAAAATTTCCCGTAGGTGTCAGACACGAAGATGAGATTTTAGATCCTCTGCTTATCTTCTCTATTATAAAGACAAGTTAGTTCATTACACAGACTTCTCCGAACTTTGTCAGATTCTGCTTCCGGCAAGTCGCCTATATTGGAGGAGGTTCACAGTAATGCCTGCTATTCCAAGGTCTGTGTTTGTCTGAGGTTTCATAACCAATTGGCACGCCTTGCTGTCCTGAGCTTTCCTCTTCCCCTCTAGCTAGACCCGTTCTGCCATCAAAGATATAGAGGATTTTGACACTCCAGGTTTCACGTGTGGTACAGCCTGTCTTCACCGCAGCTCCTTCCCCTAATCCCATTCGCAAATAGTCATGTTATTTGGCAGATGACATTTATCATCTGTACATCATGTCTTACAAGGTCTGGGGCTGCTAGAAGAGACAGAGCTAGAAAAGATCTAACACTTGTGTTGATCTGTAGGCGTCTGTCATGGCCTGGCAACAGTGGCCATCGGCAGGAATCCAAATACAGAACAAGAGGGCATGTTGCCATTTTAGCAGATGGACACACAGCGAAGTAGCCAAGAGTCTCTATAACAAGCACCACGGACATGGTAGAAGGACAGGACATGTAGCCAAATTGGCTCTTTATTTGTTGCTTAGAAACCTTGGGTTCAGTAGCAATGCCCTTTGTAATTATGACTTGAGCCAGGGACGTTCCCATCATAAGAGCCAGGATCTGTGACTGCCATGGATAAGTGCGGGGCAGCAGGAGTCCAGCTGCATCTTTGAAGCCAGCTATAAAATCTGCACTTGGGTTAAGAATTGCCTCTCCTGGAGCTAAGTCAGCAAATGCAGTCTTGCTGGAGTCCAGCTCCAGTAGGTCCAGGGGTTCCCAAAGGATGAACGGCATCGGTGAAAAAGTGAAAATAAAATAAAACAAAAATAAAAATGGACACAGACAACAGCAGTGTGTTGGACTGGCCGCTTTACTGTGGCAAATGTGGCATTATATTTGTAGGCAATTTCCTTGTAGAGTGCGTCATCTATGTTTTCTGGCATTACCTAATTCTAAAAATGTTCTTATGTATAATCACCCTTTAAGGAATAACATGGCTATTTTCTCATAACATTCCCTCCTGCCCTTTGCTTATTGATTAATTTCTTACATTATTTTCATTATGTATCTACATTTATCTATAATCTATAAAGCATTTGCTTTGCTGTTTTCATGAAAGGTCATCTATCTCTCAACACCTCAAGCGGAACAGTTACAGGGACACGACCTCTTAGTTGTTTCCCCGAACCATTTGTGGTTTGAGGAACAAAAGTATTCGCCTCTGTCCGAGGTGCCAGGAGGGGGCCAAGAGGGCCTTGGGAACCCATGCCTTATGCATTCTCAGAGAGACAATGCACCTAGGAACTAATGAACCATTCTGTACCTTAACCGACTAGGTTCAATTATCATCTGGAATGCCTCCTGGGGGCCAAGTGGTCCTAGGGGTTGGAGTAACTTGTGCCCATAGATACACTCCTTTGTTGCTGGAGTGGGGCTTTTAAATCCATTTATTCCTTCCTTGGCTGGGAAATGTATGGGGCTATCCTTCCTTTAGGAAGGACTAGATGTAGGGCTGCACAATTTCCTCGCGGAATCTTATTTCCTTCTCCAATGGTTCTTTTCTCAGAGGGCCTGTCGAGGGCAATTACCCAACAGACAATTCCCCAGGGACTTGTATTAAGGCCAAATTACATAAAAGTGGGAGTACAAGAAGCTTCACTGTTGGTGAGCAGCCCTGCAGTCCCGATCTGCCCACCATCCGGGTCCTGCCATCAGGCTGGTTGGATAGCTCGGCTTCTAGCACAGTCGGGTTGTCAGAGTTGAGAGGTAAGAAATAAAGATGGATCATTGCGTGCTTGTGTTCTTTTCCTCTGCTTTCACTCTGCATGAGCAGGAAAATCAAGTGAGGCACAAAATAGTCAAGAATAAACCCTTCCTGTAATGGCAGGCCAGTTTGGGCTGGTCTCAGTCAGTCCTGAGCTAATATGTTAGAGAACTTGCACGATGACTGTAGACTATATCATAAGGCGTGGACTCAGAAGTCAAATCATCTAATTCCAATCCCAGTGCCCCACTTACTTTGTAACCGTGCCCAAATTACTAAAAGTTCTGAGCCACTCCCAACTTTGTCTTAGAGATCTTGGTTGATTTCCATAAATAACCAATTGGGCTACTTGTTTTTTCTCTTTTCACACTTTAAGTTTCCACTCTTATGTTTTAAATCTACCAATAAAGAGTGAGCCTGTGAAACTCTCCCCCACCTCTACCCCAATAAAGGTAGCACGCCAGGCCCAAGTATCTCTCTCTCACCCCATTCCCTGCAACCTCACTGTGTGGCCCCAGGTGTGCCATGTAATTTACAGGACTTGTAAGTAATGAACCTTGAGTTTTCAAAGTTTCCTAATAGTTACTGCTGAGAATGTTTTGCAATCATAATATGAACCACAGGGGTGCCTGGCTGGCTCAGTCGGGGGATACTGCGACTCTTGATCTTGGGGTTGTACATTCAAGCCCCACGTTGGGTATAGAGATTACTTAAAAATAAAATTAAAAAAAAAAACACCCTTAAAAAAATACCCTTAAAAAAAAGGACCCCAAGGGCAAGTCCAGCCACCACATTGGTTATAGATAGGCTGAGACCAGCACAAAACACTACTACATCTTACAATATCCTGTACAACAACCACAATCTAAGAAACTGCCATCTTCCTTCTAGATTATTAAAACAGGCCCTTCCCTTCTTTTTATATCTTCTAAAAAAGTAACAATATTTTTTATGTTTTTGTCTAATTTTCTTTATAGGCTTATTAGCCCTGCCTTTCTGTATGATTTTTTTCAGTCATTGCTCTATGGTTTACAATAATATTTTCATATAATATTAAGCACTTCCTGTATAGTACAAGAAACTTAAAACAAGAAGCCTTCATTTCCTCCCTAATCTCTTTTGTGGTCTTGTTATCATACATTTCACATTTACACATATATAAATCTCCTTGGTTATTTTTATTTTTATGTTTTTGCTTTAAACGGTCAACTATTTTTTTATTTTTTCAAAATTTTTTTAACATTTATTTAATTTTGAGAGAGAGAGAGATAGAGCACAAGTGGGGGAGGGGTAGAGAGAGAGGGAGACACAGAATCCAACGCTCCAGGCTCTGAGCTATCAGCACAGAGCCCTACACGGGGCTTGAACCCACGAACCCATGAGATCATGACTTGAGCTGAAGTCAGACGCTTAACTGAGTGAGCCACCCAGGTGCCCCATAAACAGTCAACTATTTTTAAAGACCTCAAAAATTAGAAAATATTGCATTTTATTACTTTACACATACTTATCATTTTCCATAATCTTCATTCATTTATGTAGATTCTCATGTACATTCCTTAAGTAAAATTAGAATAAGAATAGTCTCCAAAATTATAGGGTTGCAACCAGAAATAAAAGAGGCAATGAGTGTAAAAGCATTTTGCATAAATTTTGCCATACAGTATATGTGTATGAAACATTAGCTCCTATTAACTTTTTACAAAGAAACACAGAGGACATAGGGAAAAAAGAAATTTGTGGCTTTAGAGTGAAAAGGGTTTACTAGCAAAGAAAGGAGTACCCACAATAATCACAAAACTAAAAAGAAGGGAAAGAATAAGGGGTGCCTGGGTGTCTGAGTCCGTTAAGTGTCTGACTTCGGCTCAGGTCATTATCTCATGGTTCATGGGTTCAAGCCCCATGCTGTGCTGACAGCTCAGAGCCTGGAGGCTGCTTCGGATTCTGTGTCTCCCTCTCTCTCTCTCTGCCCCTCTCCCACTCATGCTCTCTCTCTCTTTCTCAAAAATAAATGAACATTAAAAAAAATTGAAAAAAAAAAAGAAGGGAAAGAATAAGCACTGTGTCAAGAATATAGAGATAGAAGTTTAAGTCCTGGAACTTTCCATGTTACTCAAGGCTTTGTTCGTAGTAGTCAGGGTTCTCCAGAGAAATAGAACCAATAGGATATATGTATCTCTCTACATAGATAAGAGGAGATTTATTATAGGAATTGGCTCGCATGGTTATGCAGGCCAAAAAGCCCCATGATCTGTCATCTGCAAGCTGGCAAACAAGGAAAACAGGTGGTGTGATTCAGTCAGAGTCTGAAGCCCTGAGAATCAGGGGATGGACGGTGGGAGTCCCAGTCTGAGTTCAAAGGCTAGGAACCAGGAGCACCAATGTCAGAGGGCAGGAGAAGATGTTTCAACTCGAGAAGACAGAAAGAATTTACTCTTCCTCTACATCCTCAATGGATATGATGATACCCATCTGCATCAGTGAGGACAATCTTTACTCTGTCTACTGATTCAAATGCTAATCTTTTCCAGAAACACTCTCAGAACTAATGTTTTACAGCTAACTGGGGGCATCCCTTAGCGCAATCAAGTTATACATAAAATTAACCAGCACAATATTATTGATGGAAGACTTACAGCCATAAATAAAAGAGCAGAAATGTCTAGTCCAGATGTCATTGGTTGCCATCAAATTTATAGCAAACAAAGATGAAAGTAATGCAGAAAGCGGTCCAGTGGTTAAGCATGAACCCTTACAAATGCAGAGGAAGATCCGGGGCTAGAATTTCAGATCATTGACCCCATGTTCAGTTTTCTCTGCACAATCTCAGGATTGTTACAGCCCTTCCTGAGTCTGGATCAGTGATGGCACTTTACATTCTGATCATGAGAATACCCCTCTCTGCAGGTGTTTTGATGCTTCGCTGCTGGCTGACAAGCCCAAAGCTACAATGTGCAAAAACCACATATCTCCCTTGAGGTCAATGATATTGACATTTTCCACCTGATATGGAGGTGCTTTATCCAGAAGCTACAGTAAATCTGATTTAGTCTCATTCTCCATATCACTGATAATTCTGACTTTGGCAGGAGCATGTGTCATGCCAAAGAAACAAAGTGAGGAAGAGGAATTAGATTCTGAGATACGAGTATGATATACGATGAAGGATCCTGTAGTTCAGCTCTTGGGATTCTTTTTTTTTTTTTTCACCTAGAATGAGGTAACCTCCAAAGAAACTAGGAAATAATTTTTAAAAACACAATGGATCAAATGCCACCCAAGCAGGTATTTGTCACCATCTTATCAGGCTTACTAAATCGCCTGCTCAACCAACTGTGCAAACTTAAAAAGCCCCTTTGTATTTAATGATATAGGATGGAGCAGGATATAGAGGAAGAAAAATAACAAAATATGCATTAATGACAAAATTCAGAGTATTTTTAAAAACAAGGTGAAAAACTAATTGAAAGATATGGAAATAGCCATTGCTGTTTCTTACGGGGTGCCTTGAGTATTAGGGGTTTCCCATCATAGTTCATGGAACATCACAAATGTGGACAAAACTTCAAAACCATGGGGCGCCTGGGTGGCTCAGTCGGTTAAGCGTCCGACTTCAGCTCAGGTCACGATCTCACGGTCGGTGAGTTCGAGCTCCGAGTCGGGCTCTGGGCTGATGGCTCAGAACCTGGAGCCTGCTTCCAATTCTGTGTCTCCCTCTCTCTCTGCCCCTCCCCCATTCATGCTCTGTCTCTCTCTGTCTCAAAAATAAATAAATGTTAAAAAAAATTAAAAAACAAAACAAAACCAGATTTGTAAAGAAACACAGAAAGAGAGCTTCAGTCTCCCTCCCTCCTCCCATTTGTAGAGACACCTGTTTTGTTACTGTAGTCTTTCTTTATTCTTCTGGCAAAAGAAAACTGCTTTTTCTATCAGAAATTAATGTTTCCACATTCCATGTAGACCTAGCAGAGCTGTCAATTATAGTTGTGAGCCAGTGATTAAGATCAACCAATCAGAGGCCCCTGGGTGGCTCAGTCAGTTAAGCATCTGACTTCGGCTCAGGTCATGAACTCACAGTCCGGTCTGTAAGCTGGAGACCCAAGTCAGACTCTTTGCTGATAGCTCAGAGCCTGGAGCCTGCTTCAGATTCTGTGTCTCCCTCTCTCTCTGCCTGTCTCCTGTTCGTGCTCTCTCTCTCTCTCAAAAATAAATAAGCATTTAAAACAAATTTTTTTAAATACATAAAAACCAACCAATCAGAGAACTCTATCTCTTTGGTTCCAGTGATTGAGTTACAAATGGACACATAACCCAAGAAAATATAAGCCTTCCAGATAACTGATGTTTGGAGAGTAACAATAAAAAAAAGAGTCCTTTTTTTTTCTTAAATAATAATCTATAAGCACATAAGGTTGGTCATCTCACCTACCACAGAAAGTCTGAGAATTATAACTACATGCCGAAGGAAGAAGGGCTGAAAGATAAAGATGGACGAGACAGACCCAAGAACAAAGAAAGCTCTAACAATATCTTCTGTGTCAGTGAATTTTGATAAACAGAATCAAACTCCTTCCAAATATTTAAGCCATTATATTCTTCTTTTCGTTTCAGGAGTTTATATCACTGGCTTTGGCTAGAATTAATATAGTATATGTTGGAGTCTTTCATGATCATAATCTCTAGGACCATGTTTTACTAGTGTAAAATAAATCTAAACCAGTTTGCTTTTGATACTAGGGGACATGATTTAGACAGAACCATCTAAGAATATGAGATGGGGGCCACCTTTAAACCATGGTAATCTGAGTCACTAAACAAAGTTCCATTGTCTTTAGAAGAACATTGAGGAACCAAAGCCAGGAGTCATACTAGAGACACAACAATGAACATTGACCTTCTTACTGTTTATGGAGTGACTATCCTCCTCTCTCTACATGTATGACCAGCTTTGATTAAAGTTAATAAAAGGTTATTTCATTAATTGCATTTGTTCTACATAAGCAGTGGTCATGCCAAGATTATTGTGCTATAGAAATGAAGCACAGTAATATTTTTAAATATTAATCAATAGTTTTTCCAAGGTATTTCTCATTATCCAACCCCTTCTCCTAATTAAAGCAAGTGGACATCTTGTCTTTATGATAACACAGATGAGATAACCCAGAAAACTGCCTAGTACGGTTTGTAGCTTTTGAGATATAAAAGTATAGATAGAAGAAAATCAGAGGGGATTGGAGAGAACTGAGAAGTGGACGAGATTCCTGAGAAAGGGGGCCCCAGGAACACTAAAGTACATGCCTGACAGCACCTTGCCCCACCCCTTCCCCCAGTTTCCAAGCTTTAGAGTAGTCAGGGAGAGCAGTCAATGGGTTTTCATGTGCCAGGAGGGGCTCTGAGGCAGCAGAGAGAGCCAGACCTGGAGCAAAGGAGAGCACAGTAGCAATCTGCAGGACTGATGACCCAGAACCAGACCTGATAACTGATATCACAGAAGATGTCTGCATGGACAGATGACAGTCAGAAACCAGACATCGCTGTGCCCTGCAACATGAGCTACAGAATCTAGACACTATCCTGGCGGAAAGGGGCAGGACCTTGAATTGATTGAGATTTTAGTTCCTGTCATCAGGGGAACGAGGTCTTGAAACAGAATTCTATTGAGTTATAGAAAAACAAAGGTTACGTTTCTGAAGTGCTAAAGTCTGCGTGTAGGCAGAGATTCATACTCACTACTGAAACGTTAAAAATACTTTCTCAGAGTAACGTAACCAACAAAAACTTTTCCATCATTTATTTAATATTTACATTTAAAATTATGGATCAGTAAGCTTAAGGTTTTGTGTTTAAAAAAAATGTTTTGTTGCAGATAGCACCTAAGTGAGCATCAGCTGTGGCCTCCACACTCCTGTGGTCTCTTGGACTTATGCCTGGGGATGTTTCCTGTTCAATTTACCAAAGAATCTTCTACTCTAGGCCAGCATAGCATAAAGGTGAACTGTTAACCAGAAGGAAGGTTAGGCCAAAGGTGGCCCACGCAGCATTCCTACTGTATGACTGTCAACTCTAAACCCACCCACATCCTCCAACAGAGTGTGGGCAGAACCCATCTGTATGTGAAGCCAACACCGAGAAGCAGAGGAAAGCACCTCCCTAAGCTCCAGGTTAGCAACGTCTACTACAAAGAAAAGCCATCTTTGTTCTATCCAGGTATGATGACACATTGCCCTTTTCTTCATTTTAAGAAGAACACAAAACATATATCAGGAGACATTCTAGCTGCTTTATGTGCTTTATGTGTTTAATCCTCATAACAACACTGATAGATTTATTCTATTTTACTTTTTTATTTTATTTTATTTTATTTTATTTTATTTTATTTTATTTTATTTTTAGAGAAAGAGTACAGGTGGGGTGGGAGAGGAGCAGAAGGAGAGAGAATCTTAAGCAGGATCCATGCACAGCATGGAGCCCGGTGCAGGGCTCAATCCCATGACCCTGGGATTATGGCCTGAGCTGAAATCAAAAGTCGACACTCAACCAACTGAGCCACCTAGACGCCCCTGTCTAGTTGGTTTTATCATTCCCATTTTTAAGCCAGGAAAGAGAAGCTCAGAGGGGTTTAGTGACTGATCAGGTCAGAAAAACTGATAAGGGGAAAACTGTGAAATAATGTAAAAGTAGCTTGGTTCTGAAGCCTGTGCACTTCAGCTATACCTCATACCTTCCAATTTGAGCCACATTTAAAGGTTAAAATTGTGGCTTGATGGCTTAGAGCTAGCTGAAAAATTCTTGCAGTGCTGTCTGTGTGATCAAGAGTGAGCAATGCCCCCCCTTGCTATTCTTCAGCCAAGAATCCCCAGTCCCTACTTATTCATACAGCTGGCTTCTCTCATCTTCAGGTCTAAGCTAAACTAAGTTACTTTCTATGAAAGACTGAGCCTATGATGTTATCTGAAGTGAAAAATAGCCCCTCCATCCCCAGCCTCTATCACGTCACCATTGTTGCCTGTGTTTATCATTTTCTGAGATGATCTTTTCCATCTGTTTCCATTTCCTCCAGGTTTCTGATTTCCATTCTTGTGTCTCTACCCTGATATCACAGTAACCCGAATGATTCTTTAAAAATGTAACTCAATTATTATATTCCTCTACTCCAGCTCCTTAAAGTCTTCCTACATCATTTGGAGTAAAATTCCAAGTCTTTATTCAGTCTGATCTCTGAGAGCCTCTCCCCTCTCCTGCCAACTCACTGGGCCCCAGTCACTGCTTCCTGAGCAGACTTCAGGGTCTGTGCCCCTGCAATGTGTCTGCTTGGGACAGTATTCGCCAAGATATCCTCACTCCTTACTCTCTCATTTCCCTCAAGTCACTGCTCATTATACCTGCTTACTTAAAATAATAAAAAGTAGCATAATAAATCTTCATTTTTAACCCAAGTCACTTTAAGCCATCTTCACAAGACTAAATTGTTTGATTTTACTGACCTTGAAGGACAGAGGCGTTTAAAGCAAGGAGTAAGAATTTACTCCTCTTGCTATTTCCAGGAAGAAAAAAAAAAAAAAAGATTTAATCTATCCCCTAGTAATCAAAGATTTAAATAATCTTATTTGGATTTTTTACCATTCTACTTGTCTTTCATTTCTATAAGCTACTCTCATCTATTTCCTTCATTGGTTCATTTATTCATTCATTTACTCTTTTATTCAGTGCACATTTTTGAGTACCTATGAAATATTCAGCAATATATATAAAAATGAGCAAGACCCAGTTCCTGTCCTCAGAGACCTCAAAGATCTGGCAAGAGACATTCCTACGAACTATTAAGGCAGGACACTGTGACATGCGCCACCTGATGTTTCCATGGGGGCATTCTCCATTAAACTATTCCAAAAATTCATTCTCAGAATTACCAAGTAAAAAGAGTTTTCTGGAATCTCATTTTTAGAAAGCCAGTATAATAAAAGACACGCTACACTAAGGAAATTTAGTGTTCATACTGCAACCAAACCAACAAGAGTTCCCTCCTTGGTGAGTCACAGAAAGGACACCAGATGAGGTGTCACACAAAGCAAACTATTTACAATAAATAAGGAGATCATGAGGAATGGCTTTTAAAGCTGTGACTCCCCAAGAGAAGGTGAATGGTACCTTTTGTTTAGACTTAGGATTAATATTTAGATAGGGGAGCCTTGTGTCTTGACGGCACAGTAGAGGCAGGCACGAGGTCGTGCATGCTCCCTAAGGAAACAAGCCTATACATACATTGTAGGTTATGTAAATGAGGCTGAGGGTCCTCCCTGGGCAGATATTTTAGTATTCTGATGAGGAAAAGGTAACTGCCTGTCATTGCAGGGATTACTCCATGGTCCATCTACACAGGCACCAGTCAGGTGTTTAACTCAAAATGTCTGGGTGGTCTGGGCTGGTAGGAGGTCTTGTCAGCAGTTGCTATCAGCTGAAGGGTGGTTCCAGGTTTCATCTGCCTGAGTTAAGAGAGAAGCTGGAAAGCAGAGTTTAAGGAAAAATGTAAGGCAACGGTTAGTGAGCAAGCAGGTGGGCTGTAAAGGTGGGGTCAGGGGGGTCTAGCTGGTGAAAATACCTAACAGCATGCTCATTTTTATATCTGTAAGTTTCTCAGTAGAGATGTGAGTATGGTGCCACACGTTTCTGAATTCGGGGTTCAGTATAAACCCAGACTGCTGCATAATTTGATACCTTGATAAAATTGAAGGAAAAGATAGGAAGGGGGCAAGAGCCAAATTTGGTATCTTTTTGTTTGTGATACTGTGTAGTCAGATGGTAATTCTCTTCTGATTCTTTTACTGGGGAGGAAGAATTAAAAGAGAGTAGAAGAAGAAATTAAGTATGGATCACAGGAACTACTGGCACATACTTTTCTTTCAACTGAAATTGATTTGTGACCAAGCAATTGCATTTAATGTCAGTGAAGACGGACTGCAAGTAGAATTCATTCAGAAACTCAGTTTATCTGAGTACACTGGGTTATGGATACAGACAGAGGAGGCAACATTTGGTTTTATTGGGATAGAGAAAGCAGTAAATATAGAGAATTCTAGATTATGGAGGTTCTGAAATGTGGTTTCACTGCCTTGCTGTAATTTCTGTGAGACAAGTGACTTTAAAATACTTCCATATAAATAATAGTATATTGTGTGGATATGTGTTTATGGGTATGTGCACTGTGCATGTTTATGTGTGTGAATTAACTTTAATTTACACTCTAGAGACAGCTAGTTAGTACTGGAGGTACTGCAATCAAAAATTCACATTCCAAAGTGACTATGCCAGCATTTCAAATATTTATTCTAAATATATTCTAACAATAAGGTATTAATTTACAAAAGGAATGTTAATTTCCGCCCACTGGTAAGAATACGTGGCATTCAAACCTCTTGTTGACTAGAAATATTTTACAAACTCTAATTCCTTTTCATGAACCCTATATAAAAATCCACCAAGCGCAACTGCTTAATGCCTTCAAAGCATCACTTTTGGTGTAGAACTTGTTTGGGACCTGGGTCTCCCAGGTTTAATGAATACTCCTCACACCTTAGCCAATTAGAAAGTTGCTGACTCAGAGTCCATTTCAGAAAGAACCATTCAAGCATAGTAGAGTGCCTGAGGTCATACAGTGTCACACTACAAGAATGATAGTTTTTGCATCTGCTCGGCAGTGAATACGCAAGGGTGAAAACATTTGGCAAGAGGCTTACATTCTTGTAACATCCCCTAACAATGAGGTCATGAACATGAAACTGTATCAAATACCTACTGCCTGTAACCTTAGGGGCGTAGGGGGCAGACTGCCTTACTGACTTAACTCAGTTCACAAGCCTCAAACAAGGACCAGTGTCTTTAATCTACTCTATATCTTAACTTTGGGGCAGAGGAGCTACAACAACCCCTTCATTTGCAAGATGTTTCAGAGTTTAAAAATTATTTTAAACCCACACAACACACCTGAGACAGTTCTGAAGGACCATCTTCCTTGAAAAGAGTCTGGGTTATGGTGGACATAACAGTCTAGATTAGACATATCTCAATTATCATGCAAGAAAACCTAGTGTAGAAGGCTCATGATCAGTACTGAAAGAAATGATTGTACCAAGAGATACCTTTTAAAGGGTCTATTGAAATATGCTCAGACCAGCCCACAGTTATTGAAATAGGTAATCTCAGAGAAGCACGTTTTTGGTTTAAATTTGCTATAGAATAAACATTATCTATTTGTTGTCCCAATGTTGTAGGCTCTATTAGTGGAGCTCAATAGGAACAAATGAATAAAGAGAATGGTACTTTGAAGCACCTTAAATCTTCATAAAGTTTATCTGCTTCCAAAATGACATAATTAGAGGAGCTAAGGGCAGGCAGAAAGAGAATGAGATTGCTCCCTTAAGGTAATTGGTGTGTGATTATTACTTAGTGCAAAATTGTGTGTTGCATAATTTTCCTATTGTTCATTGCTGCCTCTTCATTTTAATCTAAAAAAGCTTGAACAGATTAAAGAAATAAATGACAAATTCCTAAAATGCCACATTATCCTAATGGCAGTAAACATCATTAGATGTTTTGATAATCAGTAAAATATATTTTGAGGTTTGAAGGTGGGGGTTACAATGAATGTCATCACCTCCATTGTGGGATTCAAGTTACACTGAGTGTGTAGACACAGAGCAAACATTTTAAATAAAAGCACATTGCACACATGAAGAGCAGAACTGGTGGTTAGCCTGCAGGTGCAGTCAGCATAGATTGGCAAACAGAAGAATTCCATTCTGGGAACTGAATTATCGTATTTATCTACAATGCTCAAATCAACTACATAATAACTAACTCTTAACTTTACTGTAAAGCAGTGTATTAGTCAGGATTCTCCAGAAAAATAGAACCAATAGAATATATAAATACATGTAAAAGGAGATTTCTTTTAGGAATTGGCTTATGCAATTAAAGAGGCCAAAAAGTCCCATAATCTGCAGTCTGCACGTGAGAGAAGCAGGAAAGCAAATGGTGTAATTCAGCATTGAGTCTGAATGGCCTCAGACCCAGGACCACAGAAGTCTGAGGACAGGAAAAGATGGATGTCTCAGCATAAAGGGCAAATTCTCCCTTCCTTCCTTGGCTTTTTGTTCTGGTCAGGCCCCTCAGTGAATTGGATGATGCCCACCCACATTGATGAGGGTGATCTTCTTTACTCAGTCTACCAATTCAAATGCTAATTTCTTCTGGAAACACACTCACAGACCCACACAGAAATAATGCTTTGCCAGCCATCTGGGCATCTTTTAGCCCAGTCAAGATGACACATAATATTAAGTATCACTGGCAGTGTAAAGCATAGATTTGATGGAATTATCCACACAATTTAAATTTGAAAGAGAAACACAAGCACACATTTTAGCCTATAATAATCAGAGGTATAGGTTCTAAATATTTTGAACAAATAAAACTAGTTCTCTCTTTCACAGGAAATCAGAATATTTTTGTGATTATTCTGGCACAATAATTTATTTAGACATTCAAAACAGCCATGCCTCCATTCATATGTAGACAGAGTTCCCTGATCCTATTATCATTCAAATCTGGAACAATTGCTCTCAGTCTTAAAAATTCAATTTGGGGATGCCTACGTGGCTCAGTTGTTGAGTGTTCATTCTTGATTTTGGCTCAGGTCATGATGTTGGGTTCCTGAGACTGAGCCCTGTGTTTGGCTCCACACTGTGCATGGTGCCTGCTTAAGATTCCTTCTCCCTCCCTCCCTTTACTGCTCATACACACATGCGTGCACTCTCTCTCTCAAAAAAAAAAAAAAAATCCAATTTGGGTAGTTTTAGGATGTTGAGATTTTTTTCCCTCTGCCCATGTTCACTTTGTTTTTAAATAAATTGAATCTTGTGATTAAAGGTGGACGATGAGAAGAGCTTACTGATCCTTTTTGTTGTATTTGTTTTGGTTGTTGTTATTACTGTCACTGTGGACAGAAACAGGGCCACACTGGAAGTTCATTTAGAGCTTTATGTAGGCTTTCACATAGATATTGGTGGTGGATAGAATATCAAGTGTCTTATTTACATAGCAGCTTCCAACTCATCCACTCTCTATCCATTTAAAGGAAAAGCAAACCCTTGTTCTTTGAACTGTAGCAGCAAAACTACCAAGCTTCTGCACGGCTGGACCTCTGCTTCACCTTCTTATTGCAGGGGAAGTAGTGAGACATGTGCTGAGCTAATCCAAGGCCTTACCTGGGATTTCTGGTGTTCAGAGATGGTGGTAGCTATTGGTGGCAGAAGCTTAAAAGTATGAAACTCAGAAACTGCTGGTCATTCAGTAAAAATCTCTCTATAGTAGAAGAAAATGGAGTAAACCCAGTTGCAGGTAGAAAAGAGGAGAGAAAATCTTAAACATCACTGAGACTCAGCGTTATTCCTTCTCCAGCTTTGTGTTGAACCAATTTTTTTTTTTACTCTTTGAGTCAATAAATTGCCCACTTCAGCCCAACCTTGAGTTTAGCTTGTTAATTTGCAACTAAGCTAATACAAATTGACATATAATATCTGATTATTTTATCAATACCAGCATAAACCAAAGATAACACATTTATTACCACACAGAAAGAAATCTCCTAAATCACATTTCGATCTACACTAAAGCTTGCAAGTAAACAAGATGAATCTTATTGCATACCTCCCCCACCAAAATGATTGACTGTTTAGTACTCCATATCTGATTGAATTAACCTCAAGTCCAAATACATAATTAGGATTTTCAAAATACTGTTAGTTTGAATTTCATTCCATAGAGTTTTAAATCTGTGTAGGTTTAAAATCCTTAATGTCAAGCTTGTTTTCACCTCAGGGCATTTTCACAAGCTGTTTCCTCTCTGGAATACTCTCACCCACATACTTTCATGGCTCATTCCTCCTCATTAAAGTCTTAGTAAAATATCACTATCTTTGAGAGACTTTCTCTTATCTACACAAAGTAGGTTTTTCCCATATCTAGTTAAATTCTATTATGCTATCCTGCTTTGTTTTCATTATAGCCTTTTCTGAAATTCTGTTTCTTGTTTCTTTTACTTCTCCTTTTACTAGAATATAAATTCCATGAGTAAAGAACATACCTGCCTTGTTTATTAAACACCTAGACCAGTGTCTGGCACTGTAGACATTCAATAAATATAGGAAGGAAGGAAGGAAGGAAGGAAGGAAGGAAGGAAGGAAGAATCTGAATGCTTTTTTCCTAAGTACTTAGCCAGTTGAAACTAGAGCATCACAAAATTAAACTCAGTTGATGAGTTTTTGTTGCTGGGTTGGTTTGTTCTTGTTTTTGTTCAATAGAAATGATTTCAGTGTTAGGAATGGATATGGGAATATGATCCAGGATTATCAACTGGCTCCCAGCAAGGCCTCTGAGGGACAGTATTATTTGGAGCACCACATTTTCGGTGTATGGATTTCCATCTTAAAATTCCAAAAGCTGCATTTTCTTATTTATCCTAAGGTGATCCAGTTTTCAGTGGTAATCGAGCACCAAGTTAGTCACACAAAACCATTCTAGCAACCAAAATGCTGTTGTGTTGCCTAATAATAGATAAGCATAGTGTTTGTATTCCATCCCAGGGTCCCATCCTCCCCTCACTCCATACCTAACCTCGTGTCCTACCAGCATATTGGTGTTAAGCAGGCCAAAAGATTAATCAAACCATGTCTTGATAAGCACAAAATCCAAAGGACAGGAACATACTGGCTTTAGGAGGCAACTGAGACCTCAGCAAATGCATTGTATCAAACTTATCTGTAACTGAGAATAGTTAAGCAGATATACACTAGCTTGGATCCTCCTGATCCAGCATCTTCCTTTCCTGGGAAATATTGAACACGTATTTTTAAACTTTTTTCTCTATGTAAGGCAATTTCTCTTAAGGTAATACATTTTTTGCCCTTTTATGTATTTCTATTACATCCCAACTCGCCACAGGCTCTGTCTTTCAGATTTTAATTAACTTAGCTCACTCCCATAGTACAGAGCACCTCATGACTTCGGCCCACACAAACTAATTTTAATATTCACTTTTTAAAAAGCCTAATGAAGTACTTATGATCTTAGATATAAATGGGACACAAGCAAAAATTAAATGTAAAGCCAAAAATCTAACATTTCTAACACTTAAAAGATTTGTAACTATACAGGTCACTTTCAAATTAGTGAGAAGAGGGTTATCAGAATTTTAGAACTTAGAAATCATTGAATCAAGTTTTTGATTGTGTCTGTGTATGTGTGTTTGCAAGATTCATTTTCAAAAGGGAGATTTATATGGGGATGTCATGTGTAAAACAAATAAAAATGGCTCTGAGGTAACATCAGTGCAAATACAGAGTAAGAACATCCAAAAATTTTTCCTTTCATAAAAGCAATAAAATAACTGACAAAAATCATCAGAACCAACTTTTGAAGAACACCAAAAGTTAACTCACGGCTTCCAGCGAACCAGAAAGCATTTATTCAACTGAATCCACAATTGGCTTCTATCATTGCACTATAAAGGGTCCTGAATTCATAAGTTGCCTGAATACAAAGTGTCATATATACTCTGATGAAAGTTTCAAAGACCTATTAGAGTAAAGAAAACAAAGTGAAAACAAAAACCAACCCAAATTATAGCCAACCAGCCTCATCAAGGTAGGAGCTAGGATGGAAGCATTCTTGAGCCAGGCCTTGAGCATTGTTTAACAATTTAGTTGCTTAGGTAAAGGTGAAAAGAAGGCACTTCAGCACTGAGCAAAGCTAGAGACAAGAAGAAGCAATAATCCGTCTGTTACGGCTGAAGTGACCAGAGGGATCCCTAGTGGAAGATAATGCAGTCAACAACCAGCTTATGGTGGGGCCTTGTATGTTTTTGTTAAGAGCTTATATTTAATTCAGTAGCAATTTAGAAGCACTACTAAGGGAAAGGGAAAGGACAGGCCCAGCCCTGATATCTCTGTACACACATTGCTAAACTCAGACTTACCAATTTCCCATTAGAAGTTGTTAGTATTTTTTATGGTTCCTTGCAAAATCTCCATGGGCCTAAGAACTGATCCTTATCTTTCCCACGTCAAAAGTTCTCTCCTATTCATTTATTCAAGGTTGATCAGATTCTAGGGAATTAACTTATGCTAATCAAACTCACTAGAGATTGACTAGTAACTTGAAAGCCAATTTCTTGATTTATAATGAGAAACATTATTGCCTCATGGATTAACATTTTCAAGTCAAGAGTATACTACTTTCTTTTTCTAGCAGGCAAGTTTTCTTGGGAACTGAATTAATCTGAGAAAGTTGTTTGGCAAGTATAGAGATGAAGGAGAGGAAATATTATGATCTTAATGACTTTATAATTAATTGCTTTCTCTTCTGTGTGTGTATAGCACTTGACTTATTTATTCACTCTATGAACATTTACTCGGCATCTAGAAGTCGCTGAGTAATTAGTTGCTTAGTCATGTTAAAATGTAAGAAACCTGGGGGCGCCTGGGTGGCGCAGTCGGTTAAGCGTCAGACTTCAGCCAGGTCACGATCTCGCGGTCCGTGAGTTCGAGCCCCGCGTCAGGCTCTGGGCTGATGGCTCGGAGCCTGGAGCCTGTTTCCGATTCTGTGTCTCCCTCTCTCTCTGCCCCTCCCCCGTTCATGCTCTGTCTCTCTCTGTCCCAAAAATAAATAAAAAACGTTGAAAAAAAAATTAAAAAAAAAAAATGTAAGAAACCTGGCCCTTGTCATCTGTAGATGGACAAATGTGGAACCAGCATTAATCACAATCTTAGTATATGCCAGGCCTTATACTAGGTGATTTATATCCGTATCTTACTGAATTTCCACTATAAATTCCATGAGAAATTTAGATTTTATTTTGCCCTTTGAAAATGAGAAATATTTTTTTTAAAAAAAGAAGAAAATGCAATTTAAGCAACTTACCCAAGATCACAGAAGTAAGTAGTTTCATGATTGTATAAATCTGTCAAAACTCATTAAGTTGTACACTTAATTGGGGAATTATATGTTAGTTATGCCTCAATAAAACTGATTAAAAGAGACCATGCCAGAAAGCCAAACAAAGGATTTGTGAAGACAAATTTTTGAAAAGGCTCTTGCATGCTATGAGTTCCCAAATCCCCAAATGAGGAAGAGAATAGAATAGTACCTACTTTGCCTCAAGTCTACTTAAGAGAGCTTCCATGGTACCACTTAGAGAGCCAAAAATACATTCCTTGCAGTTTCCCCATATGATTAGGTCTATGTGATGGTTAATTTTACTTGTTAACTTGGTTAGACTATGGAGCCAAGTTGTTTGATCAAACATCAGTCTAGATTTTGCTGTAAGGTTGTTTGTTTGTTTGTTTGTTTGTTTCCTTTGACTAACATTTAAATCAGTAGATTTTGAGTAAAGCAGATAACTCTCCATAACATGAGTGGGTCTTATCTAATCAATTGAAGGCCTTAAGAGCAAAGACTGAAGTTTCCCAAAGAAAGAATTTTGCCTCCACACTAGAAATTTTGCCTGAGTTACCAGTCTTCAGACTCAATACCAGTTGCATGCCAATTCCTTAAAATCTCTCTTTCTCTATTTATCTATACTTGTATCTATGTCTATATCCTATTCATTCTGTTTCTCTTGAGAACCTTAACTAATACAGATTTTGGTATGCAGAGTGGTTCTAGAGGACCAGAATGTTAAGGATGAGTGTTTTGAACTGGGAAACCTAAATGCAATGAGGATAATTATATCCCAGCATGGCAGAGGCTAAGTGGAGGTATTTAATTGCAAAAGACAAGATGGATGTTGTTACTTTAATAGACAGCAGAGTCAAAGCAGTAATCAGAATAGTTTGACTCAGAAACACTATGACATTGGTTAATTGATCATGGTATGCCTAGAAGTGAAATATGTGGAAAGTCTATGAAATTCTTACTTGTTCTCTAAAAGTGGAAGACTTCAAGGTCAAATAAACAAAACTTTACCTGAATCATAGAAATAGATTTGAACAATTCCCAGATATGAGTAGTTTACAGATACAGAACCCCTGAGTGAAAGGAAGACTATTAATCTTTCTCCCAGCTTTCCCCAAAAGCAAAGTGTTTTACCAAGGTGTGTAGTGCATTGGGAGGTAGGAAACAATCAGAATTTTTAGGAATTACTGGACCATGGCTCTGAACTGACACTAATTTAAGAAGACCCCAAATATTTCTGTAATACATTGGTCAGAGTAGGGCTTATAGAATTCAGGTGATCAATGGCGTTTTAGCTCAAGTTTATTTCACAGGGGTCTGCTAAATCACTGTGATGGTTAATTTTATATGACAACCTGGTTGGGCCACAGTGCCCAGATAGCTAGTCAAACATTATTCTAGATATTTCTGTGAGGGTGTTTTTGCATGAGAGTCACATTAAAATCCACGGACTCTTTTTTTTTAAGTTTACTTATTTATTTTGAGAGAGAGAGAGAGAGAGCACACACAAGCAGGGGAGGGACGGAGAGAGAGGGAGAGAGAGAATCCTGTGCTGATAGCATGGAGCCACATGTGGGGCTCTATGTCATGAACCATGAGATCATGACCTGACCCCAAATCAAGAGTGTGACACTTTACTCTGTAAGCCATCCAGAGGCCCCTAAATCCATGGACTTTGAGTAAAGCAAAGTATTCCCTACAGTATGGGTGGGCTTCATCCAATTAGTCAAAGGCCTAAATAGAACAAAAGGCTGACCTCTTGTGAGCAAGAGGGAATTCTGCCAGTAGTCTACCTTCAGAGTTTATCTGCAATATCAGCTCTTCCTGGTTCGCCCTCAGACTGCCTTTGGACTTAAATACAACTCCTATCTAAGTCTCCAGCCTGCCAGCCTCGCCTGTCATGTGTTGGAATCACTGTCTCCACAACACCTGAGCCATATATGTGTGTGTATAGATATATAATTTATATACTATTGGTTCTGTTTCTCTGGATAACTCTAATACAGCCTCCAAACCCAACCAAATCCATCCTGTTTTGGAGTATATAATTGGAATGGACATAGCAATTGACAGAATCCCCACATTAATTCCTTGATCTGTGGAGTTCGTGCTGTTATGGTAGGAAAGGCCTAGTGAAAGCCACTAGAACTGCCTGCACCTAGAAAAATAGCAAACCCCAAGCAGTACCCCATTAATGGAGGAACTGCAGAGATTAGTGCCACTTTCCTATTGGTTCTGTTTTTCTGGGAACTCTAATACAGTCTGATTCACATTTGAGAACATAAAGTAGACTATATTAGCAGGATAGAGTTGGTTTTACCTGCGCTTACAATTTGTTGGGACAAGAAATGAAAGTTTTCCATGGATCAGATGTGTACCACTGAGGTCATCTTGGTCCTAATGAACAGGGTTACATAAAGAAAGAGGCATCACAGCACTAAAAAGCTAGAGTGGACAATGGATTGTCAAGAGTGTGAGAAGGAGCCAACATTACCCACCCAGAAAACCGATACACCCGCCTAGGCCAAAGGAACTGTTGAAGAAAAGTCCTAGTATGGGAAACTTCTAATACACCTAAGAAAGTGCATTGCCTAATTGAATCCATCAATGCTTATGGAGTTCCCAGACAGAGTTAAGTACCGTTTAAAGTGCTATGGATTCAAAGTAAGCCAGACAACCATAAATAATTGCCATCATAGAACTTTTGTGCTAGTGAGGGATGGGGGGGTGCACAGAGATGATAAGTATAAAATTAAAAGTAAGAGCAATGGGGATCAGGAATGCTGAGGTACACAGTGAAGGCATCATTGAGAAGGTAGTAATCTGAGCAAAGATGTAAAGGAAGTAATAAGATAAGTCACAGAGACATGAGCAAAGAAGAGACACAGTATTCTAAGTAGAAGAAAGAGTCAATACAAAGACCCAAAAGATGGAAATCTTTCTAGCATGTTAAGGATTAAGAAAAAGGTCAAGGAGGCTGTTGCTAAATTAGTGGGGAAAGTTAATCATAGATGAAAACAAAGAGATAATGGGGTCCAGATTATGCTGGGCCTTTATAAACCATTTTAATAATTTTGGCTTTTGCTGTGAATAAAACAGAGATTTGTCTCAGGGTTGAACTGGAGTCACAATGACTGCTCATTAAGAATAAAGGAACAAGGGTAGAGGCAAGGAAGTGAGATAGGAGGCAATATTCTAGGTGAAAGAAGGTGATGCCTTGGATTCCAATAGTGACAGGAAGAGAGGATGTTCATTGAAGGTAGCAACCAATGAGATTTCCTGACAAATCAGATGCATGTAAAGAAGAAAGAATCAAGAATGACTCCACAGATTTTGGCCTTAACAACTGGAAGGGTGGTTTCTTGAACTGGAGTAGACGGCAAATGGAAGATTTTTTTTTTTTTTTTTTTTTTTTTTTTTTTTTTTTTTTTGTGAGGAGAGTTTAGTTCAGATTTGCTTTCTTAAATTTGAGTATCAGGAATCCAAATGGGCATGGGATTTATACTTATATGGAAATACAAATCTATAGATTAAGGGAGAAATCCAAGCTAGTCACACAAATTTTGGATTCATTATCGTGAATGTGATTTCACATGAAGATATCATGTGGTTTAATACTGTCTTATGCCCTTAACTCTTCTTGTTAGCGCTTCCTGTTGTTGTGGGAAAGACAAAAGAGGTGAGTGGAATAGAGAAGCAAAAGCTAACTACACTCCCATTCCTGAAGACTACTACAGTCTTTAGGGGCATGGGCAGGTGAGGGGGGAGTCCTCCCTTAGAATGCAAATTGAAACGTTTAATTAATATCTTGGACCAGACCATGTAATCTCTAAATTACAGCTGCATTTGCAACTTTAGGGAGTCATAAATCTATTTCTTATCTCAATATGTTGAATGAAGTCATGAGAAATGTGCAAGTTTCTCTCCAAGGTCATGGAAATATTTCCCCTAGTGAATACAGTTAGAAAGGGCATTTAGAGAAAAAAGAAAAATTGCTCATCACTATTATAGCATAGCAATTACAATAATAATTAGTTTATGCACTATACTCTTTTTCACGTATCCACTTAAGTTAATCCATTTTTTCTAGAAGCACATAAAGAAAGGTGTTTATTGGTGTCTAAATGAAAAAAGCTTCTAATTATGGAGTTTGCTAAAGGATAAAGCTTTTATGAATGTGTGAATGGGGGGAAGCTTAAGATTTCTGCAAGGTTCCCAGCTCAATATTGAACAAATTCTGATCAATAATTGCTCTCCATTGATATTTCCATTTTTACCGCAACCACAGAAATAAATGCCCTTGATTAGGTGCTTGGAAAAATAGACTGTGGCATAGCAAGCTGCTTACAAAGGTAGTTGACTGGCTTACACCCTTTCTTTAATGCAGACACAGCTCATCAGCTCAGTTGATAAGCTATGGCACCAAGTTGTGGGTTGAAATGTCATGATAGTATACAACATCTTACTTGAAGACTCAGAAAGCTCCCTGACTTAATTTACTTCAATATTCCCTTTTTATAGCATAGTTCACTTCTGAAAAGACCATCAGACTTTTACGACTGCATTAAAGGTAGAAATTATAAACGTTGCTCTTACAAAGCACATAGAGAAAGCATCAGGTGTCAGGATCTAAAAAGCGCTGTCAGAGTGATCTTGCATTAACTGGTGTTCTGGCTGCTTGAAGCAGCCTAAAAATATTGACCGGCATGCAAGCCCAAAGGCCCAGACACACATAAGAGGGTGAAGCGGAGCCAGAGGCCAGCTATTTGTTATTTAAATAGAACATTAATGGAATAGAAGGTATTTGCTTGTTTCAGCAAGACTACTATCATAAACTTTGCAGAGTAATACCTTGCCTTTAATAGCACGGCCCAGGAGTCATTATGGGCAGCAGCCACAATATGTCTAGTATAGTTATGGATGGCTGTTCAAGCCAGAATTTCCCACCCCATATTACCATTTTAGGAAGTTTGTAAAGCTGGCTCGGAATATTAAGTATCAGGCCGTCTACCATAGCACCGAGTTGAAAAGCAAATTGAGACAGCAGGAGTGATACACTCACCCAAGATATTGTCAGCTTGCAGCATCATAAGTTCCGGGGTCTGGCCAAGATTTAGTTATTTAGTCTCATCTCTCCTTGCTCTCAAATTATAGAAAATGAAGCACTTTTCCTTGGTATTTTCTCTGGAAGCAAAAGCAAGTGAAAATTTTGTGTGATTTAGAAGGATACATATGTCTAAGGAGGTTGCAGCTTTGTGTGTGTGTGTGTGTGTGTGTGTGTGTGTGTGTGTGTGTTTTGTTTTGTTTTGTTTTGTTGATAGCATTTAAATAAAATTACCCAATCTCTCAGTTACTGGAAAATGTGCGGAGAGGAGGAGCCAACATGCTGGAGATGTAGGGGGATCCGAACTTCCCTCTTCTCTCAAACAAAGAAGTGTCAAAGCCAAAGGACTTTGAAACCCAAGAGTCCAGGAGGAAAAGAGACAGTCACGCTTCCAGGGACCCACCAGGACAACGTGAGGGACCATGGGTGCCTGATTGCGAACTGGCAGAGATAAAACGAATGGAGGGGAGGGATCCTCTTCTGCAGAGAGACAAAGGGAAGAGAAAGTGGCTGGGGAAGCATAGGACCCTATCTGGACAAGAGAGAAACATCAGACCGGGGAGAAAGATCCGAGCTCTAACTGTGGGGATTTCTCCCGACTGGGGCCGGCTGCCCTTGTCGCTCACCTGGGCAGAAGGGGAGCCAGCCTGGGTCTCACTGGCTAGGTCAGGGGCACAATCCGCAGTAAGAGAAAGCAATCCCCTCCCTGGAGTGCTGTGGGACAGGACAAAGCCTGCCTGCCTCTGCCAGCCAGGGACCACATGTCGGGTGCGGAGAGGTGCTTCCCCAGTACCAGGGCACGTGGAGCCAGAGTTTGCATCCCAGCCAAGCGCCATGCACAGGAGTGGGCAAGCGAGACAAACTGCCTCATTTGTGCCTGAGGCACAGTGAGGACGGCTCAAACAGAGTGGTTTGGGACACCGGGTCTGTGGAGGAGAGACTGGATCGTCGCCATTTTTCTCCCCACCACCACCAAGGTGGGGCCTCAGGAATGGATCTCTGGGAGGTGGAACTGTGGAGGCGGAACCTGCCCACATCAAGCCACGCCCCTCCGCCCTGGGTAACTGCGTATTTACCAGAGCGGGATAGACGCTGAGGAACCAGATGGCCCTCTGCTCCAGACCAGCACTACTGCATTGCCTGGAATAATTCTAGGACAATTCTTGTTATTTAGATATATTCTTCCTTCCATTTCTCCTTCTTCTCTCTACCCTCTAAGCTGGTTACTCTGGTTGTTGGTTTCTTTAAGCAGACGTATTTAATCCATTCTCTTGATACATGTTGCACACCTCCTTCTTTATTCTCTGTTCTCTCTGTCTGGATTAAGCTACATAGTTTCTCTGTCTGGACAACTTTATTTTCTTTTTCCCCACCCCCTTCTTCATTTTCCTTTCTCTCTCTGGGTTAAGCCCTATAGTTTCTCTGTCTGGATAACTTTATTTTCTTTTTCTTTTTCTCTGCCTCCTTCTTTATTTTCCTTTCTCTCTCTAGATTAAGCCATATAGTTTCTCTGGTCAGTTTTTATTCTTTCTTTTTCCCCACCCCTGTCTTTTCCTTGTTTGTTTGGGATAAGGCCTCTTACATCAGCATTGCCTCCATCTTGTTTACTTGTAGCTGGTGTTTTGTCTTTTTGGGTTTTTTGTTTGTTTGTTTATTTGTGTGTTTGCATGTTTTTGTTTTCTGTTTGGTTGGGTTTTTTAAAATTTTTCTAACATTTATTTATTATTGAGAGACAGAGAGACACAGAGCATGAACATGGGAGGGGCAGAGAGAGGGGGAGACACAGAATCCGAAGCAGGCTCTAGGCTCTGACCTGTCAGCACAGAGCCTGACGTGGGGCTCGAACCCACAAACTGTGATATCATGACCTGAGCTAAAGTCGGACGCTCAACCAACTGAGCCACCCAGGAGCCCCAGGTTGGGTTTTTTTTTTCCTTGTTTGTCTGTTTGTTTTTCCTTTCCAGGGCTACTTCAACAAACAAATCAAAGCACACCTGGTGGAGGGTCCAAAACATCACTATGAGTAGGGAGATAAAGTATCCAAAGTCACAACAAGAGAGAGCAAGTAACACTCTTCAAAAAACATCTCCTAAAGGGCCAGGCCCTGGACAGTGTATGACCCCTCTTTAATATATTAGTGCTCACAGGTGCAGGGCACATAACAAGCTTTTAAAACACATAAAGGACAAAAACTAGCCAAAATGATGAAACCAAAGAATTCTCCTCAAAAGAAATTCTAAGAAGAAATGATAGCTAAAGAATTCATCAAAACAAATATAAAAAATATAACTGAACAAGAATTTAGAATAATAGTCATGAGATTAATTGCTGGGCTTGAAAAAAAAGCATAGGAAACAGCCAGAGAATCCATTGCTACAGAGATCAAGAAACTAAAAAATAGTAATGATGAATTGAAAACTGCTATAAATCAGGTGCAAAATACAATAGAGGTGGTCACAGTGAGGATTGAAGAGGCAGAGGAGAGAATAGGTGAGTTAGAAGATAAAATTATGGAAAAAGAAGCTGAGAAAAAGAGAGATAAAAAAATTCTGGATCATGAGGGGAGAATTAGAGAACTAAGTGATTCAATGAAATGGAATAATATCCATATCAAAGGAGTTCCAGAAGAAGAAGAGAGAGAAAGGGGCCAAAGGTATACTTGAAAAAATCATAGCCAAGAACTTCCCCAATCCGGGGAAAGAAACAAACATTGAAATCCAGGAGGCACAGAGAATTCCCTTCAGACATAACTTGAATTGATCTTCTGCATGACATATCATAGTGAAAATGGAAAAATACAAAGATAAAGAGAGAATTCTGAAAGCATATAGGGATAAACAGGCCCTAACATACAAGGGTAGACCCATAAGGGTAGTAGCAGACCTAGCTACTGAAACTTGGCAGGCCAGAAAGGAGTGGCAAGAAATTTTCAATGTGTTGGATAGGAAATATACGCAGCCAAGAATCCTTTATCCAACAAGCCTGTCATTGAGAATAGAAGGAGAGATAAAGGTTTTCCCAAATAAACAAAAACTGAAGGAATTCATCACCACTAAACCAGCCCTATAAGAATCCTAAGGGGGGCTCTGTGAGTGAACTGTTGCAAGGACCAAAAAGGACAAGAGACATCACTACCAGCATGAAACGTAAAGATAGCACAATGACTCTAAATCCATATCTTTCAATAATAACACAATGTAAATGGACTAAATGCTCCAATCAAAATTACATACATACATACATAGGGTATCAGAATGGATAAAAAAACAAGATCCATCTATTTGCTGTCTACAAGAGACCCATTTTAGACCTGAATACACCTTCAGATTGAAAGTGAGGTGATGGAGAACCATCTATCATGCTACTGGACGTCAAAAGAAAGCTGGAGTAGCCATACTTATATCAGGCAACCTAGATTTTAAACTAAAGGCTGTAACAAGAGATGAAGAAGGGCATTATATAATAATTATGGGCTCTATCCATCAAGAAGAGCTAACAATTATTTTTTTTTTAATTTTTTTTTTAAGTTTATTTTTGAGACAGAGAGAGATAGAGCATGAACGGGGGAAGGGCAGAGAGAGAGGGAGACACAGAATCAGAAGCAGGCTCCAGGCTCTGAGCCATCAGCCCAGAGCCCGACACGGGGCTCGAACTCACAGACCGCGAGATCGTGACCTGAGCTGAAGTCGGATGCTTAACCGACTGAGCCACCCAGGCGCCCCAAGAAGAGCTAACAATTATAAATGTCTATGCAGCAAATTTGATAGCACCCAAATATATAAAACAATTAATCACAAACAAACAAAAAATCTTATTGGTAAGAATGTAGTAATTGCAAGGGACTTTAATACTCCACTTACAACAATGGGATGATCATCTAGACAGAAAAATCAATAAAGAAACAATGGCCCTGAATTATACATTGGACCAGATGGACTTGACACATATATTTAGAATTTTTCAGCCTAAAGCAGCAGAATATACATTCTTCTCAAGTGCACATGGAATGTTCTCCAAGACAGATCACATATTGGGTCACAAAACAGCCCTCAATAAATATAAAAGAATTGAGATCATACCATGCACACTTTCAAATCACAATGCTATGAAACTTGAAACCAACCACAGGAAAAAGTTTGGAAAACCTCCTAATGCATGGAGGTTAAAGAACATCCTACTAAAGAACAAATGGGTCAACCAGGCAATTAAAGAATAAATTTAAAAATATATGAAAACTAAACACAACAATCCAAAGGCATGCAGCAAAGACAGTCCTAGGAGGAAAATACATTGCAATCCAGGTCTATCTCAAGAAACAAGAAAAATCCCAAATACAAAATCTAATAGCACATCTAAAGGAACTAGAAGCAGAACAACAAAGAAACCCCAAATACAGAAGAAGAGAAATAATAAAGATGAGAGCAGAAATAAACAATATAGAATCCAAAAAAACAAAAACAAAAACAGTAGAACAGATCAATGAAACTAAGTGTTGTTTTTTTTGAAAAAATAAAAAAAAATTGATAAACCGCTAGCGAAGCTTCTCAAAAAGAAAAGAGAAAGGACCGAAGTGGATAAAATCATGAATGAAAATGGATTTATTACAACCAATCCCTCAGAAATACAAGCAATTATAAGGGAATTCTATGAAAAATTCTATGCCAACAAACTGGACAACCTGGAACAAATGGACAAATTCATAAACACCCACAAACTACCAAAACTCAAATGGGAAGAAATAGAAAATGTGGACAGGCCCATAACTAGTAAAGAAATTGAATCAATTATCAAAAATCTCCCAACAAATCAGAGTCCTGGACCGGATGGCTTCCCTGGGGAATTCTACCAGACATTTAAAGCAGAGTTAATACCTATCCTTCTTAAGCTGTTCCAAAAAATAGAAATGGAAGAAAAACTTTTGGACTCATTCTATGAAGCCAGCATTACTTTGATTCCCAAAGCAGACAGAGACCCCATAAAAAAAGGAGGAACTACAGGCCAATATCCCTGATGAACATGGATGCAAAAATTCTCAACAAGATACTAGCAAATCAAATTCAACAACATATAAAAGGAATTATTCACCGTGATCAAGTGGGATTCATTCCTGGGTTGCAGGGCAGGTTCAATATTTGCAAATCCATCAATGTGATACATCACATTAATAAAAGAAAGGATAAGAGCCATATGATCTGTCAATCGATGCAGAAAAAGCATTTGACAAAATACAGCATCCTTTCTTGATGAAACCCTCAAGAAAGTCAGGATAGGAGGAACATACTCAAACATCAGAGAAGCCATTTATGAAAACCCCACAGCTAATATCATCCTCAATGGGGAAAAACTGAGAGCTTTTCCCCTGAGATCAGGAATATGACAGGGATGTCCACTCTCACGGCTGTTGTTTAACATAATGTTGGAAGTCCTAGCCTCAGCAATCAGAAAACAAAATGAAATAAAAGGCATCAAAATTGGCAACAAAGAAGTCAAATTTTCACTTTCTGCAGATGACATGTTACTCTACGTGGAAAACCCAAAAGACTCGACAAAAGACTACTAGAACTGATACATGAATTGAGCAAATCACGGGGTACAAAATCAATGTACAGAAATTGGTTGCATTTGTATACACCAATAATTAAGGAAGAGAAAGAGAAATAAAGAAACTGATCCCATTTACAATTGCACCAAGAACCATAAAATACCTAGGAATAAACCTAACCAAAGATGTAAAAGATCTGTATGCTGAAAACTATAGAAAGTTTATGAAGGAAATTGAAGAAGACACAAAGAAATGGAAAAACATTCCATGCTCATGGATTGAAAGAATAAATATTGTTAAAATGTCAATACTATGTAAAGCAATCTATACATTCAATGCAATCCCAATCAAAATTGCACCAGCATTCTTCTCAAAGCTAGAACAAACAATCCTAAAATTTGTATGGAACCACAAAAGACCCCGAATAGCCAATGTAATACTGAAGAAGAAAACCAAAGTGGGAGACATCACAATCCTGGACTTGAGCCTCTACAAAGCTGTAATCATCAAGACAGTATGGTATTGGCACAAAAACAGACACATAGACCAATGGAATAAAATAGAGAACCCAGAATTGGACCCACAAATGTATGGCCCACTAATCTTTGACAAAGCGGGAAAGAGTATCCAATGGAAAAAAGACAGTCTCTTCAGCCAATGGTGCTGGGAGAACTGGACAGCAACATGCAGAAGAATGAAACTAGACACTTTCTTACACCATACACAAAAATAAACTCAAAATGGATGAAAGACCTGAATGTGAGACAGGAAACCATCAAATGCCTAGAGGATAAAGCTGGCAACAACCTCTTTGACTTCAGCTGCAGAAATTTCTTACTTGAAACATCTCCAAAGGCGAGAGAATTAAAAGCAAAAATGCACTATTGGGACCTCATAGAGATAAAAAAGCTTCTGCACTGCAAAGGAAACAATCAACAGAAGTAAAAGGCAACAAACGGAATGGGGAAATATATTTGCAAATGACATATTTTGGCTAGTATCCAAAATCTATAAAGAACTCACCAAACTGCACACCTGAAAAACAAATAATCCAATGAAGAAACGGGCAGAAGACATGAATAGACACTTTTCCAAAGAAACATCCAGATGACTAACAAGCACATGAAAAGATGCTCAATGTCACTCCTCATCAGGAAAATACAAATCAAAGCCACACTGAGATACCACCTCATGCCAGTCAGAGTGGCCAAAATAAACAAATCAGGAGACTATAGATGCTGGCGAGGATGTGGAGAAACGGGAACCCTCTTGCACTGTTGGTGGGAATGTAAACTGGTGCAGCCACTCTGGAAAACAGTATGGAGGTTCCTCGAAAATTAAAAATAGAACTACCCTATGACCCAGCAATAGCACTGCTAGGAATTCACCCAAGGGATACAGGAGTGCTGATGCATAGGGGCACATGTACCCTTATGTTTATAGCAGCACTTTCAACAATAGCCAAATTATGGCTAAATGTCCATCAACTGATGAATGGATAAAGAAGATGTGGTGTGTATATATATATGGAATACTAGTTGGCAATGAGAAAGAATGAAATCTGGACATTTGTAGCAATGTGGATGGAACTGGAGAGTATTATGCTAAGTGAAATAAGTCAGGCAGAGAAAGACATATACCATATGTTTTCACTCATATGTGGATCCTGAGAAACTTAACAGAAGACCATGGGGGGAAGGGAAGGGGGGAGAAATAGTTACAGAGAGGGAGGGTGGCAAACCACAAGAGACTCTTAAATACAGAGAACAAACTGAATGTGGATGGGGAGGGTTGGGGAGAGGGAAAATGGGTGATGGGCATTGAGGAGGGCACTTGTTGGGAAGAGCACTGGGTGTTGTATGTAAGTCAATTTGACAAATTATATTAAAACACACACACACACGCACACGCACACACACACACACAAAGAAAATGAGGGAAAGCCGTTCCTTCAATGATACTCCAAATGTCTGCTTATGCTCAATCAAAGGCAAATGTGTGCAAGGTATGGAAAACTCAACGGGAAATCAGCCTCGTTAAAACTGTACTCTGAAAGGTGTACTTACTACCTGTTATGTTCACTTGGTCCACGAGAATTCCTCTCTTCTCTCTTAACAGAATGTTTGTTTCTTTATATTAGCACATTTTCCTTAGAAAACACAAGCATTTATAAAGAAAAAAATGAAAGTTTCCCATAATGCGTTGAACCCAAGAAAATTGCTTACTATTTTGGTTTGTTTTCCCTAGCATTTAATATTTAATATAAATAAGAACACATAGTGTGAATGTGTCTGTACATATATACACAGATATAGTGTAAATACAAAGCATTACTTTAAATTACATCCTATGTATACATTATACTTTGTCTGACCAATATCTCAGTGTTGTACATTTATATTGGTCCCAACTTTTGATACTACAAATACAACTGTACTAAATATCTTTGTATATAAATCATTGTTCACATTTTTGATGATGTCCTTAATGTAGAGGCCTACAAATGAAATTGTTACATCAGAAAATACAAGTAATTTTAATCATATAGACACATTCAACTGAATGTATTCCAGAAGTATTTTACTAAATATATCTTTCCAATAGCAGTATATGAGATAAATTAATAGTGCTTACAGACTAGGAATAAGTATCATCTTTTTTAAAAAAATGTTATTTTTGCAAATTTGATAAATTGACAAGGTATATTGTCTTATTTATGAATCAAAATTCATTTCTTTGATTACTAATAAAGGTGATTATTTAAAAATATATTTTTTAGATATGTGCCAGATTTCTTTACTGTTAATAGTTATGTAAGATCCATCAAGTCTAAAATACCTGTTACAATATGTGGAAAGCTTCTTTCATTTGAAAGTTTATGAAAAAGCAAAATAATTTTTTAAGAACAAATCAACCCAAGCTATATAATATGAATTGTATATATAATATTGTGCAATATCTAAGGAAAGCTACTAAAAATAACATCTAACAATCCTTGAGGTAGGTATGGCTATAAAATTCGATTAAGGCAGGAGTTTGGCATGTTTGAGGAATTGAAATACTTACATCCGATGTGAATCCTGGTCCTCACATGTTCTGTCTATTCCTTTCTGGTTCCATAGTTGTAGTAACTATTTATCTGAAATTCTCAGTCTCCAATGATACACTTGCTTAATTTTTTCACCTGCTTTTCTCATAGTTTTATGGAACTTTCCCATTTGACAATGCTTTCTGCTCTGTACTCCTGAATCCTATAAATGTTCCATGGTATTTGTTGGTGGAAAGGCAGTTTTAAGTTCCTACTGATGTCAGTGTTTGGCTGAACTGGAATCCTAAGTGAAAATGTCTTTTCTCTAGAGCATTGCACACTATGACACTTTCTTTATCACACTCCACAGGTAATAGTTCAAGAGTATTTCTCCTTCATTCCTCAGTGCTTGGCTACCCGGGTACTGTTTGTTAAACGATTTCTGCAATGTATAGTAATATAACAATGAAAATTTCTCCAAATATCTCATCTAGACAAGTCCATAAGTTGCACATTTGAATATCCCTAAGGTATTATCTGTAGATATTCCCAGAATTGATCATTCAAGTATTAGCAAAGGAGAAAAAGGGAGGAAGCAACAGATTTTAAAAAGAAAAAATATATGTAGAACAGATCATTTTTTTTATGAAGTAAAACTTGAATTAATTGGTTTGTTGGGGAGAATGGAAGAGAAGTAAAACTTGTCAAGCACCTACTAAGTGCTAGGTTAAGCATATTATCTACTAGACAATAAGCTAGTGAGAAAAATAAGGATTGCTTCCGTTTTAAATCCAGGCACTGTGATAAGTACTTTACAATTGCTATTACATTTAATCCATCTAGCAATCCTATTATGTATATGTGTGTTATAGTGTCCATTTACAAATGAGAAAACAAATTTATAAGTTTCCAAGATCAAATTGCTAACAGTAGACCTAAGATTATGGACACAAATCTGTCTGACTCTAAATTACATGCACCTAATTAGTATGTTTTAGTATTTCTTTGTGAGGTATATATTTTTTTGTGTGCAAGGTTTATTTAATTACCAATTTTATAGCTCAGAAATTAAGGGTCAGATTTATTAAGTATCATAACCAAGGACATCCAAACAAGATATGTTTTGCTCCAAAGATCTAAATTACCCAATATCAAGGGAATAATAAACAAATGTTCAGTTGTTAAGAAGAATTTTCTTGGGTCTGAAAATATGAATGAATAAAAAAAAAAAAAGTATGAACCAGCAATGCTAACTAAATGAATAGGAAGGGAGCCTCTGATTACTCTTCTAGGTGAGAAAAGCCAACTTTCTCAGGAATTCCAAATTGTATAGATTTTTCTTTTCCATTTCAAAAAGGCCAGTCCTAAAAAAACACCCACTCTTCAGGGAAGGATCTTAAAAGTAATTGATTATCTCTGCTTTGGTGTGAATAATTAGAATACACACTCATCAACAGGGCAAGCCACTTGAAACAAATCGTTTGGAAATGTCAATGAAACAAGGAGGAAATTCTGCTCAGAGCAGCCCTCTGAGTTTCCCTAATTCCTGGCAACATCAATCCCTATAACATGTAATGGCTCCACCATGGAAATTCTGATTGGGGACAGCTACAGGATATCTCAGTGTAAATACATGCCAGACTATCTCTTTCAACAGTGAGTCGGAAAAATTCTGTTCAAAGGATATTACAGAGACGTAAAATATTCACAGAGTCAGAGGTTTCATCGAAGTGTAGAATTTAGAGATTACAAGTTCCATGGTTTCTTTCTTTTTTTTCTCCTCTTCCTGCTCCTCCCCCTCCTCTCCCCTTACCCTTTTCCACCTCCTCCTCCTTCTTTAATTTACTTCTCTCTCTCCTAGATATTATTGTCAAGTGGGTGAAGCCAGCTTCACTCCAGAAAGTGTTTTCCTGGATGCTTAAAAGATTGTCTTATTAATAAACTCGATCCCAAAAGTGAATAAAAGCTAAGCAAAGGAGTATGTGGATTTAATAACTACACTCTAGATTAAAAATATAGTTAAAAATAAAAACAGTCTTTAGAACTGAATTGGTTTGGGGAACATATCTTACTTCCTGTCTAGAGCTGACCTATTCCCAGTCTTGAGCCCTGATTCATAACTAACACATAGGAATGGGTTTCATCATAAGCACAATGGGTTACATCATAAGCTATTAATTATTAATAGCTATCTCCAATGTTTCCAATATAACCTTCTGCAGCAATGGAAATGTCCTATATCTGTGCTATCCAACATAGTCGCAACTGGCCATGTGTATTTATTGAGGATTTGTCCTTGATCTGCATTAGCATGATTGGGAAACTAAATTTTAAATTGTACTGGGCTTTCATTACAATAAATTTTATAAACAATTTTACACCACCAAATATGACAACTTAAATAAAATGGAAACATTGCTTTAAGGACCCAAACTATCAAAGATCATTGAAGAAGAAATATAAATCCAGAATAGCCTTGTATCTATTAAAGAAATTGAATTTGCAGTTAAAATCCTTCCCACAAAGAAAACTCCAAGATCAGGTGACTTCTCAGGTCTATTAAACATTTTAAAAGGAAACAATACCAGTTGCACACAACTTTTCCAGAAAATTAGAAAAGAGGGAATACTTCAAACTCATTTTATAAAACCAGCATTACATTGAGACCAAAAAATTACAAGAAAACAAAATCACAGACCAATATTCATCATGAAGATAGATGCAAAAGTTCTCAACGAATTTTTAGCAACTGAATCCACCAATTTTTTTTATGTTTAATTACTTATTTTGAGAGAGAGAGAGAGAGAGCGAGCAGGAGAGAGGAAGAGAGAGAGGGAGAGATAGAATCACAAACAGGCTCTGTGCTGTCAGCACAGAGCCTGATGCAAGGCTCAAACTCATGAACTGTGAGATCATGACTTGAGCCAAAACCAAGAGCGGGACGCTTAACTGACTGAACCACCCAGGTGCCCCAAATCCACTAATGTTTAAAATGAAAAACACAGGGACACCTAGGTGGCTCAGTCAGTTAAGCGTGTGACTTTGGCTCCGGTCATGATCTCACAGTTTGTGAGTTCAAGCCCTGCATGGGCTCTGTGCTGACAGCTCAGAGCCTGGACCCAGCTTCAGATTCTGTGTCTCCTTCTCTCTCTGCCCCTTCCCCACTTGCACTCTGTCCCTCTCTCTCTCAAATAATGAATAAACATTAAAAAATGTTTTTAAATTAATCAATATAATTCACCATATTAGCAAACCAATCCAAATAAAAGGTGCAATTGTATCAATAGATATAGAAAAGCATTTGTCAGAATTCAAAATCCATTCCTTCCAGATAAACTCTTAGCAAAATAAGAATAGAAAGAATCCTCAACCTGATGAAGAGCATCTCACCTACAACTAACTTCATTCTTAATAATGAAAGAAAGACCGCTTTCCAATAAAGATAAGGAACAAGGGAAAGATAGCTGCTCTTCTTTTTTTTCCTGGAAATTTGTACCTTTTGACCACCTTCACCCATTTCCCCTCACCGCCCACTCCCAACTCTGGCAACCATCTGTTCTCTGTTTCTATGAATTTGGGTTTTGTTTTGTTTTGTTTTTTTTCCCTAAGATTTCTACATGTGAGATCGCATAGTATCTGTCTTTCTTGGTATGACTTATTTAACCTATCATAATGCCTCCAAGCTCCATCCATGTTGTCACAAATGGCAGGGTCTTCTTTTTAATGGCTGAATAATATTCCAATATCATTTCAATGGAATAATATTTCACATACACACAAACATATACACATATGTCATATATACATAACATGTATCTCGTATTTCCTTTTCTATTCATTTATCAATAGACACTTAAGTTGTTTCCATGTCTTGGATATTGTGAATAATTCTGCAATGAATATGAGGGTGAAGATATTCTGTTTGAGATACTGATTTCATTTCCTTCAGATATATACCCAGAAGTGAAATTAATGGATGATAGGATAGTTTTATTTTTATTTTTTTTGAGGAGCCTCCATACCATTTTTTTTTTAGTAGATGTACCAATTCACATTCCCACCAACAGTGCCCTATAGTTCACTTACCTCCACATTATTGCCAATATTTATTGTCTCTGTTTTTTTTTTTTTTTTGATGAAAGGCATTCTTATAGGTATAAAGTGATATCTCGTTATGGTTTTGATTTGCATTTCCCTGATAATTCGTGATGTTGAGCACCTTTTCATGTACTTCTTGGCCATTTGTATGTCTTTGGAAAAAAATCTATTCAAGTCCTTTGTCTAATTTTAAATTGAGTAATTGAGTAATTGGGGATTGCTACTGAGTTGTAAAAATTCTTCATATATTTTGAATATTAATCTCTTATTAGCTAGGTGATTACCAAATATTTTCTCTCATTCTGTAGGTTGCCTTTTCATTTTGTTGATAGTTTCCTTTGTTGAGCAGAAGCCTTTTTGATGTAGTCCTACTTGTATAATTTTGTTTTCATTGCCTTTGCTTTCAGTGTCAAATCTAAAAAATACTGCCAAGACTGATGTCAAAGAGCATACAGCCTATGTTTTTTTCCTAGGAGTTTTATGGCTTCAGACCTAAGGTTCAAGTCTTTGATTAATTTTAAGTTGATTTCTGTGTGTGGTGTAAGTTAAGGGTCCAGTTTTATTCTTTTACAGGTACCTGTCCAGTTTTCCCAACACCTTTTATTGAAGAGAATATTCTTTTCCCATGGCATACATATATATTTTTTAATTAAAAAAAATTTTTTTTATTTAAAAGAATTTTTTTGATGTTTATTTATGTTTTGAGAGAGAGAGAGAGGGAGGGAGGGACAGGGTGTGAGTGGGGAGGGACAGAGAGAGAAGGAGACACAGAATCTGAAGCAGGCTCCAGGCTCTGAGCTGTCAGCACAGAGCTCAACGTGGGGCTCAAACTCATGGGACACAAGATCATGACCTGAGTCGAATTCAGATGCCCAACTGACTGAGCCACCCAGGTGCCCCTAATTTTTTTAATGTCTATTTTTGAGAGAGAGAGAGTCAGAGCATGAGCAGGGGAGGGGCAGAGAGAGAGGGAGACATAGAATTCGAAACAGGCTCCAGTCTTCGAGGTGTCAGCACAGAGCCTCACACAGGGCCCGAATTCATGAACCATGAGATCATGACCTGAGCCGAAGTCAGACACCTAACTGACTGAGCCACCCATGTGCCCCTCCCACTGTATATTTTTGACTCTTTTGTTGTACATTAATTGACCATGTGTGCATGATTTTACTTCTGGCTTCTCTCTTCTATTTCTGTATGTATCATTTTTTATGTCAATGCCATACTGTTCTCATTACTATAGCTTTGTAATATAATTTGAAATCAGGAAGTGTGATCCTTCCAACTTTGTTCTTTCTCAGGATTGCTTTGGTTATTTGGGTCTTTTGTGGTTCCATACAACTTTTAAGATTATTTTTCTATTTTGTTGAAAAATGCCTATGGAATTTTAATAACAATTGCATTGAATGTGTAGATTGTTTTGAATAATATGGACATTTTAACAATATTAATTGTTCCAATTCATAAACACAGAATGTCTTTCCATGTATTTGGGTTTTCCTCAATTTCTTTCATCAATGTCTTATAGTTTTTGGTGTACAGTTCTTTCAGCTCCTTGGTGAAATTTATTCTTAGGTATTTTATTCTTTCTGATGCCATTGTAAATGGGATTGTTTTCTTAATTTCTCTTTCTGATAGTTTGTTGTCAGTATATAAAAACACCACTGATTTTTGTATATTGATTTTTCATTTTGAAACTTAACTGAATTTATTAGTTCTAATAAGTTTGTTTTTGTTTTTGGCAGAGGCTTTAGAATTTTTGACATAAAATCTTATGTCACATGTAAATAGAGACAATTTTGCTACTTCCTGTCTGATTTGGGTGACTTTTATTTCTTTTTCTTGCCTAACTGCTCTGGGTAGGACTTCCATTACTATGTCGAACAAAAGTGTTGAGAGTGGACGTCCTAGCCTTGTTCCTGATCTTAGAGGAAAAACTTTCAGTGTTTCACCATAGAGTATGTTCTTGGCTCTGGGCTTGTCATATATGGCCTCTATTATGTTGGGGTGCATTTGTTCTATATCCAGTTTGTTGAGAGTTTTTATCATGAATATATATGGCATTTTGTCAAATGCTTTTTTCTGCATCTGTTGAGATGATCATATGATTTTTATCCTTCATTTTGTTAGTGGTTAGCAATACCTATGCTCAGTTTAAAGTAGTATATACTGTTTGGTTTAATTTACATAAAATTCTTTAAAAAACATATTAATCTATGGAGATATAAAGCAGATGAGTGGTTGCCTGGGAGTTGGGGGTGGGCAGGGAGGAAGAAGAGGAAGAAAAGACAAATGGGAACAAAGAAACTTTGGGGAATAATAAATATGTCCTTGATTGTGCTAATGTTTTCTTCCTAAGTGTATACATATATCAAAATGTATCAGGTTTTACACTTTAAACATGTGCTGGGGCGCCTGGGTGGCTCAGTCAGTTAAGCATCCGACTTCGGCTCAGGTCACGATCTCGCGGTCCGTGAGTTCGAGCCCCGCGTCGGGCTCTGTGCTGACAGCTCAGAGCCTGGAGCCTGCTTCTGATTCTGTGTCTCCCTCTCTCTCTGCCCCTCCCCCGTTCATGCTCTGTCTCTCTCTGTCTCAAAAATAAATAAAATAAACGTTAAAAAAATTAAAAAAAAAAAAACATGTGCAGTTTATTGTATGTCATTGAAACCTGAAAATGCTGTTAGCATTTTAAACTTAAATAGTCACTTGTGGCAAGTGAGTACAACACTGTTACATGAGATAATACAAATCTAGACTATTAAAATTTCAGGGTTATATACAAAGTCACAAAGTCAAAGGCCATGATCAAATATGACAGGTGCTCTGGATATGAGAGAGGAAGTAAGAGTACTTGTGTTATACTTGTCAGCACTCATTACTATGTGACCACTCCTAGGATTCCAGTTGCTCTGTATCATCTGATCCAGTCAAGGCAAAATGTAGCAGAATTTCTGGGCCATTCAAAAAAATAGGCTAATGTCTTTTGTTGGGGTAAAAGCAGAGGTCTGGAGAGACAGATAATGAAGCAATAATATTCTTATCCAACTTTGATACCTTTCACAGCATTTCATATGTAGTCATTGTGCAACAAATCTTTCTCAAATTATACTTGTCATAATTTTACTGAAGTATAGTTGGTGTTCAATAAATTTAAATATGCTACAAGTTTTAAAGAAATGATCCTACCTACCTAGAAATAGGCTGGTGTATCATGTGTGGTTTTTTTTTTTCTTCAAGATTTTATCCTTATCACCTTATCACCTAAAACTTTCAGAAAAAAAAGTGTTATGTTATAAGAATAAGAAACACTAATACAAAATTATCTAGCAAATGTTGTATCTTGCTGTTCAGTGTTCATAAGAACTGGAGTTCTATCATGCTGTAGGCAATACATGAAGAAGAAATGATAAGGGTGAAGTGTACTCTTTATATAAATGGAAGATAATATTGCTTGCTGAGAGTTGAAACTAATATAACTATGCAGTTAGGAACACTGGTATACAACATCTATATAGAAAGGAAAATACAAGAATAGCTGCCATGATGACAGGGCAAGAGTGTAACTCCATTTAAGGTATTAGCATAGTTAAAGAAACAATGTCAAGTACAAGGGCATTAAGCAGTGATGAAAGCATTGACAAATAAGAGTCAGGAAAGATATACTTTGCCTATATCCCTCAAACCCTCATTAGGGGAGAGAGTGCCCTGTCAAAAGGACCAAAGTATCCTCCCACAGTTTAGACTATCCCTGGGGTGCATATTAGAGCACCAGAGTGTCAGAACTCAAGGAAAACAAAGTTGTTTTCCTATCCAACAACCGCTGTTTTCTTTCTTTCTTGTTAAAAGAAACTGATTTTACTCAAGTATCAGGCAGCTGTGTGTTTTAGAGAAACTGAAGCCTGTTTCAAGACCAAGTGATGAATCATAATGGGCTGATAGTGGTAGGGAAGTTTGGAAAGTCTGAGCCAAGGAAAATACTCCCTATTGTCCCTGTGAGATAGTGTCATCTGGAAGTCACACCTGGAGCTGTGGCAGCTATCTTGACATTAGGTTGGTTAACTTTACAGGACAGGCCAGGAGGACAGAAAGATGACAGAAAGAAACTGCATCTTTGATGATGTCATGCAGCCACTGAATTTACCAACTCTGGAACCCTACCACCTTTAGGCTGGGATTACTCAATTATATCACTGTGGACATTTGGGACTGGATGATTTCTTGTTGTGGGGGCCTGATCTGTATGTTGTAGGATTATAGGATGCTCAGTAACATTCTTGGCCTCTACTCACTAGAGGCTAGTAGCATCGTCCCCAGTGGTAACAAGCAAAAATGTCTCTGGACATTGATAAGTATTTCCTGACTGCCAAATCTGTTCCCAGTACTGCCCTTGGTTGAGAACCACCACTCTAGGTTTATTGCTATTTGAGGAAATATGTGTGTCTTATGGTTCTATGCATTTTAATTGAATATGCAGCCAGAAGCATCCTAACCCAGAACCGCACAACATCCACCATATAATTTATTCATTTTAACCATTGTATTTTTGTTGTGGTATTCTTGTTTGCTGAATTAAAAAATAAAGAAACTTTATTCTTCCTTTTTTTTGTTTCCTTTTATTGATTTCTTTTCTTTTTTCTTTAGCCTGTCCTCTTCTCCCTCTGCTTTTACTTTGTTCTTTCTCTTCTCTCCTCTCTTCATTTTAACTTGCCCTTCCCTTTTTCTTCTGCTCTCCCTCCCTCTCTCTCTTTCCTTCTTCCCTCCCTCCCTCCCACTTGCTTCCTTCCTTTCTTCCTTCCTTCCTTCCTTCCTTTTCAGAAAAATCTTGAGTCTGAATCAAATAACTATAAGAGTTAGCTTTGGTAAAGTTGAGACCATCATGATTCATGCATTAAATCAAAGAAGTTGGAATGACAAGGCCACTTATCAATGGATTGTTGAGTAGAATGGCACCAAATGAATTACTGTGTCTGCTCATCTTTCCCAGAGATACTGTCAAGCATGAATCATGTAGTTGGTTTTGAATCTCCTGATGAGGTGTAACAAAAATATTCTACTCACAAACTGGCCTGAGTCACTCTAGGCAAAGCCAGAATAGATACAGCATATTGAAGGAGGAAACCACACACAAATGACATTGCCCTGGGATCACCTGTGAGACACTCTTACTCTTTCCTACTCTGACAGACATCATAATGTCATAATCCTTTATTATCCCCTTTATTTTTATATGTTTGTGACAAAGAAGCTCTCATATGAAATCTAGCATTACTTTGAAATGAGTTAGCTTGAACTGAGTTTAAGACACACACTAAAATGGCTGTTACAAATTAGGGAATATTCTTTTTCCCTAAAAGTCTTCTATGGCAGATATAATGTAGATATAATTACAGACTGTCAGGATCAAGTTTTGCTTCAATTTAACATAATTAAAAGTAGTTCTACCAATTCAGTGTTCTCTTTTATTGGTAGCAAGAATAACTTACGTCTTATTCCTGTAGTCACAAAACTACACGTCTAATGCAGCATTTCTGTTTCAGAATTCAAGTGCCATGTTTGTTCAAAGATGCGTCTGAATCCAACACAAAGCCTTTCATCAGCTATGTTATGACAATTAAATAGCAGCTTTACAATTTAGGAGGCAAGCAAATACCACATTTTGAATGGGAATTTCTAAATAATTGAAATCTTAAAAGACATATATAGCTTTTTCAAATACAGTGTGTGATTACAGCACCTGGCAGATTTGATCGCCCAGAGAATTTTCAGTTTGACTCTACAACAGCTCTAGTAAATGGTTATTAAACCAGGGTTGTAAAACTTTGTTGCAAAGTACTTCATTCTGTTTTTTGAAAACTGGTGCAATTCCTCTCTCTCATCTTCCTTTCTTGTTTCTTTCCTTCCTTCTTTCCACAATACGTACTAAATGCTAGCCTGTGACAAGTTCTATGTTAGGTCTGTGGATGTAATAATAAACAAGATATAGCCCATAACTTCTTTTTTTTCTAATTTTTTAAATGTTTATTTATTTTTGAGAGACAGACAGAGTGAGAGTGGGGGAGGCACAGAGAGAGAGGGAGATACAGAATCAGAAGCAGGCTCCAGGCTCTGAGCTGTCAGCACAGAGCATGATGCGGGGTTCAAACTCATGAATCGTGAGATCATGACCTGAGCTGAAGTCGGACGCTCAACCGACTGAGCCACCCAGGTGCCCTGATATAGTCTCTAACTTCAAGTAGCTTGTAGTCTGTACTACAGGTACAGTAAAGTTAAAAGACAATATGGAATGAAAGTTCCAAGACAGAGATAAGCTCAGGTACACTGGGAGCAGAAATTGGTAAATATTACCATTCTTATAGTTAGAGAGCCCACAAGATGATTCATACTTTATCATAAGGCAAAATCTTCCTCTTGGCCATTTTAATTCATTAAGTCTGGTTCTGTCCTCTAAGAACACGCATAATAATTTTGATTTTTTGCCGTGTTTCATAATCTTAACAAAGGCTAGTTTTTCTTCTTTCCTTGGGAGGCACTGAAAGGCAAACTCAATGTATGATGATTCCCTAAATGAGTTTTTGAAACTTTCCTATGATGGGACATTTGATGGAAAGGTTGTTTGGAATTTTCCACCGTTGTTAATTTTAGTTGAGAAGACAAAGCACTAAAGGTTGTGGTCCTTCACGATTTCACTTTCCCAGAATATGTTCTACAGACAGTGGTACTGATGAGTCATCCTCACCATCAACACAAAAGTTAGTGCTCAGATTTGCATTCCAGGCTGCAATGACATTTCAGATGGAAAAAACAAAAACAAAAACAAAACAAACACAGGTCCTCAAAGGGCCAAGGTTATCAAAGCTGAATTTTTTGTGTATAATGGAGACTAGTTTACCATCATTTCCTTTCCTTTGGCAAAAGATTTTAAAAGCATAACAAGGAATTGAGAATTTGGTATACAAATTGTTAAGAAATGTAAATTAAATGAATAACCTTTGGTTTATTAAGTAGGAGCCTTGGATTCTATTCCCAGTTTGGTCACTAATTAACTGTGTGACCTTGGAAAAGTCATTTAATTATTTTAAGTCTGATTTCATCAACTGACTATGATAAGGTGAACATAACATTCCCTAACATCTTCCTATGATTTTGAAAAGACCTTATTGAAGATGCAGTGGAAGAAGTGCAAAAAGCACTTGAAAAATACATCTCTTCCCCACCCTCCACCAACTGCTCTGCCACATTCAGTAAATCTAAAGAATCTTGTATTTCCCTCACAACAGATTTGTCTGTTAAATTTGTGGGTCAAAAGGAGAGGGTGAAAATAATCAAGTGTCTTCTAAGCACAAAATAATATGCTAGATTCTTGACCTATATTTGCTAATTCAATCTTGTAATCACTCATTTTTTTTGTCTTTGTCACATCTTTATCACACGAGTATTATTGTGTCAAATTAGAGAGACAGGGACTATAACTTTTTTTTTTTTTTATTACATGGGTTGGTAGAGAGGCTGAGTTGAGATTCACTTACCTTCTGCCCTTTCTGCTGACTCAATGATCCCAGATAGACTTCAACTCACCCAGGAAAGATTTTACTGACTTCTTTCTGATTTATTTGAAATCAGTACTTATATTTGTTTTGTTTTGTTTTGTTTTTTTCAAACACTCCTGTGATGACTGCTTTTTCCTTTGATTCAGGAGTTATAAAATCTGTTCTGACTGATGACCTAAGAAAAACAAGTAATAATTCTTCAAGGGAGGAGATTAAAGGCAGCTGACATGAACAGACCAAGGGAGAGAATTAAAGACGTGAAGACTTCTTCTGGAATGAAAATATCCTGACCACATAGGGAGTGTGGTTGCCAGGTCACTGGGAAAGACTTGGCTCTAATAAAATTTGAAACAGCATAGAAAACTGCTCTGGAGTTTCTTTGTTACAAAAATGAGGCTCTGAGACCATGGGCACTAGAGTCCTGGAGGTATTCTAAAAACTGGCAGCCACCATTGGCTTGGGAGGATATTGGAAAATTACATTGATCTTATAGTATTTCCCATGCTTTAGGAATTAAACAGTATCTTCTTGGGGCTAGCCTTAGACTGAAACCATTATTAAAGATTTTATAATTTTAAAAGTTACAAAGGGGTGCCTGGGTGTCTCAGTTCGTTAAGCATCCAATTCTTGGTTTCAGCTCAGATGATGATCTCACAGTTAGTGAGTTCGAGCCCTGCATCAGGGACAGCACAGAGCCTGCCTGAAATTCTCTCTCTCCCATTCTCTCTGCCCCTCCTCTGCTCTTTCTCTCTCAAAATAAATAAACTTCTAAAAAAATCTTTTTGAAGTTACAACACATTTTCAAGTATCTCCCAGCTAATACAGTCCTCTTCTCAATACAACAGAATAGTCACAGAAGTAGTTAAAAGGGGGGTGTAAAGCAAGGGGATGATGAAGAAAAACTAGCATCCTGACCTTATCCTTGTCCTAAGAGGCTTTATCTCATCCTTTGACTTGTGTCTTATTTTTTTTTTAATCTCATCTTTCTAAATTCCAACTAAGTCATGATCAGAATTCTTGGCAGCTTGTGCTGAACATGAAACTTGCCCCAAATTCTACATTTTTGTTTCCCAAATTAAGGGAAAGAGATATTCTTCACCTTTCTATTCTAATTTTGTTTATAAGGGGTTGTGTCTGGGTCCAAAGTGTGAAAGCATATTTAACTAACCTAACTTGGTTAACTATGAAGAAAAGGAATGAAGCGAAGCTACTACGCACGAATGTGGTCATTTAATGCTGTTGTGCGTAAAAATGAAAGTTTCTGGGCCCCTCTCAGTTTGCTAATAACTCTATCATCAGACTTGATTATCACTCCACATTATTCTATTCCAAAACAGTAGCAGCCCATTTTTTAAAAAGAGGACCAATCACAAATATGGAGGTTGATGGCATGGAAGGGGTATTCATTAGATTTTCATTTAGAAATAATAATAAAGTCAACAATGGCCTTATTCTCTCTCTTTTTCCCTGATTGCTGACTTGTCTCTTCCTCCAAAACAACAGTCTAACCAAAAGTGTGTGAGCCATCGGTTAAGCGTCCGACTTCAGCTCAAGTCATGACCTCAAGGCTCCTGAGTCCGAGCCCCTCATTGGGCTCTGTGCTGACAGTTCACAGTCTGGACCCTGCTTTGGATTCTGTGTCTCCCTCTCTCTCTGCCCCGCTCATGCTCTCTCTCTCTCTCTCTCTCTCAAAAATAAAATAAAACATTAAAAAAAAAAAAAAAGCATGTGAGCCAAACAAGGTCAAACCAGCTCTTGCTATAGGATAAACACTTGGGAAGATTTCATCTTTTCTAGAGATAAGATGCCTCATTCTTAGAACATTGTTTCTAGAAGACCCAATCTTTGCTTTCATCCTACATTTTCAAAGTAAAGAAAAAAATTACAAAGGGTTTAATTTATTTTTGACCAATGCTCATGAGAAATAACTAAATCAACGTTAGGAAAAACCAAAAAAGGGAAAGGGAAAACAGTCCCTAAGGTGCCACTGTGTTCACCCCCTACGTCTTTCCTGACCTAGAGTAGAGTGTCTCAAGCCAGTATGCTGTAGCACTCTGCCACGTTACAGGTGGGTGAAAGTTCTGCCCAGGTGCTGCTTCCCACTCTTCATGCCAGATGTGGCCTGGGAAAGCCAGAGCTGTCCCTCTTTTATACAACCGTACTTGTTAAGTTTCCCCAGTCTGCCTACAGGTATTATCGTTTTCTACATATGCCGTTACAAGATAAAAGTTAAAACTGCTTGCCTGCAGGTACCCTATTTAAACGTTCTCACAAGATGGACCATACCAATGTAACCATTTCTATGTGTGAGTGTGTGTGTCTTTTAGCTTTTAGAATTAGCCTAACTCTTCTAAACGTTCCTAACATTCCTTACGGGCAGCAACTCTATATTATAAAATTATGTTACTCCATAGTGCATAATACATTGCTTCACTCATTGTGAGGTCTCACTAATAAAATACCGGTTGATTTATGTTCATTTTGTGTCCACATGAATATGGCAGGACACATTACTCACTCATTCAACTGAGCCAGTACTCAGACAAATCCAGATAAAGGAACGAGTCTTGCTTTCAGCATTTAAGCCACATTCCATATGCTAACCAATGTTCCCCAAAAAACTTTGCATTCCATGTTTCCAGTTATACAGATGATGATTAACATAATATTTTATTAGACAGGTAAAAGCAAGGGTTAGTATATAAGATACAACTCAAACTGGTGGCCAGACAGCGAGGCGCTGGTTGCTGGTCCCCAAAATTGTATTAACTTTTTTCCATGTATACGTTTAAAAAAACCTATTCCTTCTGTTTTAAGTCGTACAGTCTGTGGGTTCCCCCTGCTGGCTCTTTAACTGTTAGAAGCCAATAAAACACTGATGATAACTGTCCAATAAAAATCAACTCCAGAGAGAGGAAAATCATCAGAATGGTGCCTGATACTGGACGATTCTAGTTCAGAAGGGCAGAGAGACATGAAGATAGAACTGTTTATTTAAGCCAAGAACCAGTGAGACTCAGCTCATTTTATTTGACATGTTCATCCACATAATGTTGTTGTAAACTGGTTGTCAATATTTAAAATCTAGATGTATAGGTTCCTTTGAAAGGCTGCCAACAGTGAGCCAATATTGCCCCATGGTTATGGTAAATAACATGCCCACTAGAGTTTGCTAAAGTTACCATATTCCCTATGACCTTACTTACACTGACCTACTGCTAGTCTCCACTTATCATCAGTAGCATGAGTAATTAATTTTTGTATACTTGATCCTTTTCACTTGTTATTGTTCTATTTCCAAATTTCACCAGGTATTTGAGTCTTGGAATTTCCCTTGACAGAACCACTTTCTTGAAAAAACTACCATTGATTCTTCCACATCCTCATACCTCAACCCCTTTCCAATAAATGTTGTTATTATTTTGACATAAAAGGAACTAATATGCCTGGGGAAAAGTATGCTATGAAAACTATAATTCAGGCTTAACTTCTCTTATCACTTAGAGTTTAAACACGAGAATCGTACATCTAGAGAGTTCTCTTAACAGAGAAAAATTATCAAAAGAATACAATTTAGAGTTACTACTCTTTCATGTCAGAATCAATTTCTATAGCTGCAGCGAGACAGAATAGAGAAAATGGTATCCAGAAAACTTTATTAGTCAAATAGCAGGAAAAAAGATACACTGTGACTAAGGAAGGGATAAAAGGAAAGTTTGAGATCTTTTAAAAAAGACCACATAATCTTACTAAGACCTGCCCAAGACAGGCTGGAAGTCTGGAAACCCAAATCTGCTTTTACATTGGATTTGGATGAAAAGCAAAGCCATATTTGGTCCATTATAATTATATGCCCCCAAGAAACTGAACCTGCCATTTGGACTCATTGCTCCTTGATATAGAGATTCCAGCTGCTGACGGATCACCAAAGTAGTGGTTAAGTTTACTTGGCTTATATATTTGGCATGAAATGAACTGTTTGGTCATATATACATATGCACTGGAACAGTTAAATAACAGTTTTGCAAGGACTTCCTATTGTGAGCCTCTCCCACCCAAGTTCAGTTTCTTTCCTTCATCTACCTTTCCTTCTTTCCTTCATCTACCTCTCATTCCAAAGACCTCTTTTCCCATATCTCAGTAGTTCTTTTATTAAGACACAACAAAATGGAGTGGCAGTATGAAAATAATTGCCTGGGGATTTGGAGGTAGGGAATCAGGATTTCTGAGTCAAAATCACATCTCTGCCACTGCCCAACTTCTGGGCTGCTTTCTCCCAATGGCAAAATACAAGCCTTGGGATACAAGAAAATGCCTTTTTTGTTTCCTTTGACTCCTACATAATTAGACATCCGTGCACATAGGCTTACTTAGTTTAATATTTTTAACTGAAAACACAGGTGAGTCAAAAGGTCTACAGTGTGTGTATGAAAATTATACGTAGCCCAAACGCAAAGTGAATATGGAGACTTATCACTTTTATTTTCCTTTTCACGGGCATCTTTCATAAGGATCTCTGTTGTTTTGTGATGAAATGTTAGTAAAATGAAATCTGAACGGTTCAAAGTGTATAATGAATTACTATCAGCATCAAATAAAATGACTCATTGATCGAAGCCAGTTAGCCTCATACCTTGCCAGTCTCATGGAGAAACAGATTGTCAAGTCTAAAAAGATCGTGATTGGTAATCATGTTTAAAACAAAAATTCCCAAAGTCCCCAGGGCCAAGTAGGCTGTATCATCTGACTTATATGGTGAATGGTGGATGCCAGATATTAGATACTCATTAGTATTTTTTTGCATTCTGATACTCCCTTCCTGGTCTTTCTTCTTAAAGCAGTATTTTCCAAAGAGCATTCTATGGATCTCACTTGGTGCTCTAACAAAAAACAAAGAAGGTAGAGAAGAGTAGGGTAGATTTTGAAGTTCTGTTTTTACTTACGATATTTAACATATTAAAATTAAAAAATGTATATAATATTTTATATATTAAAAATATTTTTAAATGTTTATTTATTGTTGAGAGAACGAGTGGGGAGGGGCAGAGAGAGAGGGAGACAGAATCCCAGGCAGGCTCTGTCGTGTCAGTGCAGAGCCCCAAGCGGGGCTCGAGCTCTCTAACCCTGAGCTCGTGAACCTGGAGCCAAAGTCAGATGCTTAACCAACTGAGCCACCCAGGCGCCCCCAAAAATATTTTTTAAAAGGAACTCTTCTCAGAGTCTTTAACCTGCCAGTATGTAATATGATCTATGAATTTGCATAAGGTGATAGCTGCATTTTTTTCTCTATGAGATTTGAAACCATGCCCCAGGGTTGTTTAGAAACGTATTAGGGTATTTTGATATCATGGCGGTTGAGGACCTGTACTTGAATTTAAAAGCCAGGCAGCATGGATGCTAAATAGCTGCGGTACTTGAGGCAGTCCCACACAACAAAAAATTGTCTGGCCCCGATGCTAGTAGCCTCTCGTTGACATTGGCCGAGAATGCAACATTCCTCGAATGAATTTGACCACAGAACCTTTAATTTGGAGAGCAACTTGTGAGCCAGTGTTCCCTGGGATCTATTTTGGAAAAGTTTAGCCTAAGGTGTATGTATACTTAAAGACTTAGGTTGTAACACTGGCCAGCCTTTCCACCCACTCTCATCCATGAATTTCTCTTTTTAACTGGGACTTGGTGAAAACTGAAATTATTTCAATCCCTTTAATCAAGGTGAAATGAAAGTAGTAAAAGGGAGATAGGGGTCTGTGAGTGAAAATTCTGCCTCAAATCCACTGAGTCAGAGAGCCAACTTTGTCTCTTTAGAGCATTTATGGCTCATTCCTCTTTCCTCAAGTATTAGGATGACTGAATAATCAAAACCTTCCCACACAGTAGGATAACTTGTTGACATAGAAGAGAGCCATTATCTAACTACTGGGACTGATGTGAGGGCTTTGACCAAGAAAAAGAAGATACAGAATTTTATAAATGTTTTGCTATTTTTAATTTAAATTGCTATTTTTTCAAATAAACATTTTTTAATGTTTTTTTGTTTAGTATTTAATCATGTTGACTGGTATGTATAAGTTCATGAAATTTCTTTTTTTAAAATCTTATTTATTCATTGAGAGAGAGAGAGAGAGAGAGAGGACAAGCAGGGGAGGGGCAGAAAGAAAAGGAGAGAAAGTATCCCAAGCAGGCTCCATGCTGTCAGCACAGAACCCGATGTGGGGCTTGAACTCAAGAACCATGAGATCATGACCTGAGCTGAAACCAAGATTTGAATACTTAACAGACTGAGCCACCCAGGTGTCCCATAATAAACATTTAAAAAAAAAACACATTTAAAAAGCTGTGACACTTCTCCTGCCCCTACATCAAGAAGTCTGTTCCTAAGTGTTGGCTAAGATATGGAGAAAAAGGCACTAGTACATTGTTGGTGGGAATGCAAATTGGTGCACCCATAATCGAAAATAGTATGGAGTTACCTCAAAAATTAAAACTAGAACTACCATATGATACAGGAATTCCACTACCAGGTATTTCCCCAAAGAAAACAAAGACACTAATTCGAAAAGAGATACATACTCATGTTTATTGCAGCATTATTTATAATAGCCAAGATATGGAAGCAACCCAAGTATCCATCAATAGATGAATGGGTAATGAACAGTATGTGTATATATATTCCAATATATATAACGGAATATTACTCAGCCATAAAAAAGAATTAATTCTTGCCACTTGCAACAACACGGATGGACCTGAAGGGTATAATAGTAAGTCAAATAAGTTAGACAAAGACAGATACCATGTAATTTCATTCATATGTGGAATTTAAGAAACAAAACAAATGAACAAAGGAGAAAAGAGACAAACAAGCAAATAAACAAACAAAAAACCTCAGACTTTTAAATACAGAGAATAAACTGGTGGTTGCCAGAGGGGAGATGGGGGAGATGTTTGAAACAGATACAGGAGGTTAAGAGTGCACTTATTGTGATGAGCATTGAGTAATGTGTAGAATTGTTGAATCACTATATTGTACACCTGAAACATATCATACTGTATGATAATTATACTTCAAAAAAAATAAATTATAAAAAAAGAAGTCTGTTCCCTTCCACTTTCACACAAACCTTCTCAAATTGCTACCCTTATGAGACTTTTCCCCCACCTTAATTGTTGCTTGGATATAGTTCATCATCTGATTTCATTTCCAAATGTTGAAAGGATTTTCAGGAAAATGGAGGAGTGATAAAGAAGGGACAGGATGTCCATTTGTTTTTAAACTCTCCCAAAATAATAGTCATTAACCTCTTTTTCCATTACAAAAACACTTAGCTGGGTCATCCTGGAAAAACTGTTAATACTTGTGGAGTCTCAGCTTCCCTGTCTTTAAAATAGAGTGACCAAAAATATTTACTTTACAGGGCTGTACAAATGGAATGAGATCGTGTAGCAGAAGTCCTTGGCCCTGGCATATATAGTTAAGGGCTCAATGCTGTCAAAACTGCCATGTTTATTATTCATAATATTGAAGCGGATCTTCTGCTTCTTACTGTTTGGCTACCCACAGTGCTCCAGAGGAGCCCTGCTGTGTCCAGGTGACAGCTGAGAAGGTAGTGTTTTCCTTTGGCTCAGACAGCACTTGTGCAAACCCACAGCTGCTGCAGCCCACCAGCCTGGGTCCTCACTCACCTCCCAGGCTTCTTTTCCTCACTGCCTTCTCCATCATTGAAATTTCAGTCAAGAAAGCAGCAGAGGCCACCAAATTAACAAATGCTCCAGGAGTCAGTTCTGTGGGATTTCCTTCTCCCTTTTCAATCAGACTTGATACCCAGGGTAATTTCTAAATACCATTTTATTATGTTTTTAGTCTTGAGTAGTCGGCCCCCCTGGCAGCTTGTGGTGAATATTTGAAAAACATGACGGTGTGGAGAATAAAGGGATCCCCGATCACCAGAACTGACTGCAGCGGAATCTAACAACCAGCCCACCTGCTACTCTTACAAAGGAGAATTCTGGGCCTAGAAGGGGGCCTTATGGGAGTAAATCACAGACTTAGCACTGGAATCTGATTCTCTTGGTCCCTTCAGAATGCAGAGACTACTATTTAGCTCAGTGTGCCTTGTGGGCATAAGCCAGAATAAGCAGAAAAATTCAATTGTAAGAATCTTAATAAACTATCAATGCATTCAGTGTAAATTCAGAATGCAGGTATCTCATGTCAGGGGGCCTTCCTAAGCATATTAAACTAAATACTACTACTTTGACAACACAAAACTTAGATTTACCAATACTGCTTGCTCATCGGAAGGAGCATCCAGAATTGGACCTTGCCTCGGGACAAGAGGTCCTGAGGCTCACTTTTCCCTTGGGGTGGGATAGGGAGAAAGTGTTTCTCTCTCTTTTTTTTTAATTTAAATTTTTTTTATGTTTTTATTTATTTTTGATGTGGGGGAGGGGCAGACACAGAGAGGGAGACACAGAATCTGAAGCAGGCTCCAGGCTCTGAGCTGTCAGCACAGAGCTGGACGAGGGGCTTGAACTCACGAACTGTGAGATCATGACCTGAGACGATGTTGGACGCTTAACCAACTGAGCCACCCAGGTGCCCCATCTTTTTTTTTTTAATTTAAATTATAATTAGTAACATACAGTGTAATACTGTTTTCAGGAGTAGAATTCAGTGATTTATCACTTACATTCAATACCCAGTGCTCATCACAAGTGCCCTCCTTAATGTCCATCACCCATCTAGTCCCCAACCACCTCCCTCCGTCAACCCTCACCTTGTTCTCTATTGTTAAGAGTCTCTTGTGGTTTGTTTCCCTCTCCCCAACCCTCCCCGCCCCGCCCCAACCCCCCCCCCCTTCCCCGCAACCCTGCTTCCTGTATGTTCATCTGATTTGTTTCTTAAATTTTGCATATGAATGAAATCAGGGGGCCTGGGTGGCTCAGTCAGTCAAGCATCTGACTCTTGGTTTTGGCTCAGGTCATGATCTCACTGCTCAGTGAAATCATAAAAACAATAATATTCATATTGCTTTTATTTTATTTTTTATTTAAAAAAATTTTTTAAGTTTATTTATTTTTGAGAGCTAGAGAGAGACAGAGCGTGAGCGGGGGAGGGAGAGACATGACACAGAACTTGAAGCAGGCTCCTGGCTCTGAGCTGTCAGCACACAGCCCCAACACAGGGCTGGAACTCACAAACTGAGATCACGACCTGAGCCGAAGTCGGAGGCTTCACCGACTGAGCCACCCAGACGCCCCTGTTTTTTACATATTAGTATCAGTGTACTCAATTTTACTTTTGTGAATATGTAGTACATCACATTTTGAAACTACTTTTCATTCATTTTCCTCACAACCACCTTGAAAAATTTTTATCCCAATTTTGTAAAGGAATGAAGTGAGGGTCACTGATGATAGTGCAAGTCTTACATCTAGCAAACGTCAGAATTACTAATAGAAAAACAGGATAAATCATTTATGTTCTTGGCTTAGAGAGGCCACCATTTTAACAGTGCTCTCTTTCTTAATTTAGAACTTAGGAGTTTAGTCTTGGTGTGGTCTAGGTCCTTTTTAGCTCAAAGTTTGTTTTGTTTTAGTGGTTTTTGTAATTACAACTTCAATGCCATGTCCAGATGGTACATTGTGTGGAAATACATTTGCATTATTAAAAGGGCTATGAATGTGAAGTTATCAGAGGAAAAACACAACTTTCATGTTCCCCTTGTGTGAAATTAAGGGGACGGATGAGAATTTATCCAAGATATTTTCCGACTCTATTATTCTTCAGAACTTGTAGAACTGTAGTTTTTGTAAAATTTTGTAGTTTTTTTATTGTACAGCATTTTTTGTTTTTCGCGTGTCTTTCTACCACAAGTATGCTTACAGACACTTGTGCAATTTTTCTGTAAATTCTCAAGAAAATCTATTTGCATTCCCTAAACACACATGCACAGAAAACTTCAGAGGGTCAGAGCAGCCAGTCTGAATCCACCAACAAGCAACGAACTGGAAATCTGCCTTTACTGGACAGGGTGATTTAAGTATAGCTGACTCAAAAATATTAAAGTAGTCCTTTCCCAACCTCAAGTGACATTTAATTCACCTCACTGAAAATTTATTTCCCATCCAAGGACTCAAATGAAACCACATCTAAAGGTTTATGCTCTATGGAAAAGGATGTACCTATACTGCATGTACCTTGAGGAACTTGGCAAAATTTTCTGGACCCTTCTGCACTGAGAGTGCAATTTGTGGTGGCATTATAAAACCAAGGTGATTGCTCAAAATCCACATCCTTCCCTCACTTAAATGATGTAAGTACCCACTTCCAAATAAAAAAAAAATTATAGTACACAGCTAAAGAAATAAACAAGGCAAAAAGGGGAGAAGACACTACAACTCAGCTGAATGTAGCTACTACAGATTAAACAAACTGTGAAGGAGGAATTAATGGTTTGTAAAGGCCTCCTACCTCTTGCCTCCTGCAGTCCTGCCCAACCCTGACTGCCCACTGCCTCCTAGATTCTGCCCAGCTGCCAGAGAACAGTGTTCCTCAACCTACACATGTCTACAACTTTGCACCCCTCACTCCCACCCTTACATGTGCAAGTAAGCAGCTCAGCCATGCTGGTATAGCTTTTGTTTTTATAATTGTCCCTTCCATACTTGCCCTATAATTCTCTCCCTTTCCCCTATCTTAGGTACACTCCCAATCTACTCGGGTAAAAATTTCTTGACTGTAATTAATAAAGTATTTGATTCAGCTGGCATAACGATTAAAAGCCAGGTTTTAGAATCATGTAAACTACTCTACCACTTACTGTCTGACATTAAGTACATCATTTAGCCTCTCTAAACCTTCCTTTCTTCAGCTGTAAAATGAAGATAATATTACCTTCTTCACTGGGATTTTTTGAGCATGTAGTTTCTGTCCAATAAACATAGTCATTGTTTTTGTTGCTATCATATCAAAGAGAGAAGATCCCTCCAGAAATATATTATTTGGGCAAAAAAACAATTTTCAGTTGGATGATCTCATGGTAAAAAAAAAAATGTTTATATTATATTGGAGTGAGTATTGGAAGATGGGACCTGGTCCTGTCACCTCATTATGTAAGCTAAGGCAAATCCTAAGTTTAAGACCTCCCAGACAGTAAAATAACCTATCATATAGCTTTAAGCTTCTGTCAGTTGTCAATCTATTTCTTCTCAGGTCTGAATTCATAATTTATTGCCAGCTGTGTGAAAATAGAGATGGGTGTCTATAAAGTTTTTCTTTGCCAGGTGGCACAATGTTAAGCTTCGTCAGTAGAGGGCGCCAGAAAGACATAGCAGAAGGAAGGGATTTTTCTTCCTGGTTAAGCTGTGCTTGCTCAGAGAGCCCCTGCAGCACACACTGCTTCTCCAGACCTAGCTCCTGCAGCAAGCACAGCTTCCCCAGCATGTGGCTCCTGCAGTGAGCAGTGGGCAGGAGAAACTAGCCGGCAGCTGCTTCCCCCAGCATCCCTTTACCAATGCAATTTTGTACTGTAGTGCCTCAGGTAACACCCTTTCTGTGAATTGACTTTCCCTAGTTCCTACAAGGTGACTTCCCTGCAAGTTCAGAGAGCAGATTCCCAGCAAGTTCCACCAGTGAGAAACCACAGCAACTACTCTATTATCCAGTGAGCCACAGTAGAGCCTTTTCCAACAAGATCTGTACCTCAAACCTCGGAGTGGGGAGGGGAGAGGGATGGGGGGGTGGATCTCCCTTGAGTGTTCTATCTCAGCCCTGCAGGTGCTGGCTGGTCCTTATATGTGCTACCTTTGTATTCTTTGAAACTGTCTTTATTCTTCACCAAACCCTCATTACAGTTGATAATTCTTTACGTTAAAATTTCCCTATTCAATTCTGTGTAGTTTTTTCAGCAGATTGGGCATTGACTGATAACACAGCTCTAAGATTTTGAGACCCAGAAATACTGATTTCGAGGTGATGTTATTAGGAAAGTGATCTAATCACACTGCTAAGACTCCCAGAGGGACATTGTTTCTGAAGAGAGATGTTAGCAGGGATTAGCAAGGCCTTTGGAAGAAAGCTACATTTGAAAGACAGATAACCCTTCACTTGGGCTGCAAAAAAAAAAAAAAGAAAGAAAGGAAGGAAGGAAGGAAAAAAAAAAAGATTGGCCTTACAGAGTCCAAAATCATCTAGACAATCAAAAGGGGCATTCAAAAGCTCTGATTTGGTTCTGCATCATTGGGAGTTAGCTAAACTCTGAGGTTAAGGGCACAGTCCTCCAGAATGCCAACTCTGCCCAGACTTCTGGCACCAACTGCAAGTTTGGGGGTTCTAAAACCACACTTGGTTTTTATAATTCACTAGAAAGCTCACAGAACTCACTATTATACTTAAAATCACATTTATTACAGGGAAAAGGCATAAATTAGAACCAGCCAAAGGAAGGGATGCATAGGGCAAAGTCTAGGAGTTGCCCAAACATGGAGCTTTTAGTCATCTCCACCCTCACCCCCGTCTGGAGTCATGGACAGATAGTGTTGGCAACCAGGGCAGCTTACCTGTATTTTAGTGTCCAGAATTTTTTATTGGGATTCATTACACAGAGATGATTGATTGAATCATTATTCATGTGGTTGAACTCAATCTTCAGTACCTACTCCCTCCCTGGAGATTGAGCTAACATCACATGACCAGAAGGGCTTACCATGAGCCATCTTGGTAGCAGGTAGCATAATGTATCTGATGAGGTCCCAAGAGCCCATCATGAATAACAAAGATATTCCTATAACTTAGGAAATACCAAAGTTTCAGAGGGTACCCCCTCTGGAATCTGAACAAAGGCTGAACTTTTCTTTGGATGGGTCAAATTCGCAGCTACACATGCACCAAGTACATTGGAAAACTGAAGAAAAAAAGGTACAGTAGTTGTTACACTAAAGCCAGGTTTTATTGGAAACAAAAAAGCTGCTTACATAAGGTCAGTTTCATTGAAAGGATAATAGATTGCATATAAAACGGAAGAGCCGGCAGCAAAATATTACAGGATTTGCTACCTCACCATTTTTTACCTGTTCTTTTAGCTTTGGGACCTAAGGTTTCCATACAATGGCATGAAAAATTGATTTAGAAGTAAAATTAGTCATATGGAATCCCCATTTCCTTCTTTTTGCATAATAACATTTTCATCTGTATATACTAGCATGCTTCATCTCATTGTAGATTTGCCTCCATATGCATTCTGAAAGCACAAAGAAGCCATTCGTTGCCTCTTTCACCCCTCCCCAACCTCAGGAATATATCAAAATATATATAAAATGTGTGTGTATACATATATAAATGTGACTGTGCTGTTAGATTCTGTGGTCACGTGAATCTTTTGTCCTCTTTCTTCTTGCTCTAAATGGCTTTATAAGTTAAATGATTCGATCACTGTTTTACATTTGTACATATTCAATTACATCAGGCATGGCTCCAGGGAATTTCAAAATGTTATTATATGTAGTGAATGGGCAGAACACCATGCAGACTATTTGAAATAGACATAAAATTTTATTTCCATGGTTGTCTTCTTATTACATTTGTTCCAGCTAAACTGTATGTGATAAGAAGCAAAATAAAGGTGAGTCAGTCAAGGAAAGCAGATTGGATACCCATAAATCCATGGTAACTAACCTGGATATACAGTTGACCCCGACGGTCTATTCTTCTACATTTGTCTGGTCAACTTCTATTGTTTTGACCTAAACCTCAAATCTTAACCAAATGATGTCACCATTTACCTTCCAAAGAAAAAACAAGATTTATGTATATACAGGCACACACACACACACACACACACACACACACACACGCCCGCTTTGCTTGCCATCAAATATTCGAACTTGCCATATGTACCAAAGTAAGCTAACAATGCTTTTCCTTGGTTAAAACAGATGTGCAGCACCTTTGCCACCCAAAGGTAGTACCTCCTTATATGTTTTCAATCTTATCATCTTCACCCTTCTCTGGAAAATTCCATTATTGATTTTCCCTCTTATTCCTTTTCTTTTTTTTTTTTTTAAATTGAGAACATTTTATTTATTTTTACTTTTTACTTTTATTTTAGAAGGATAGAGAGAGAGAGCATGAGCAGGAGAGAGGGGCAGAGGGAGAGAGAGAGACAGAGAGAGAGAAAGAGAGAGAGAGAGCGAGAAGGAGGGAAGGAGAGAGAAAGAATCTTAAGCAGGCTCCACACTCAGTGTGGAGTCTGACCCGGGGCTTGACCCATAACCCTGAATCAAGAGTCGGACGCTCAACAGACTGAACCACCCAAGCACCCGTCCTTTTCTTTTTTATACATTGCAACATCAAACATTGGTGTTTGAACATACTCAATTCTCTTTTATTTAAAAATTAAAATCCTTCCCTCAAATGCTATATCCTGCACCAGTTAGGAGTCCATCCCTGTCTTCACCTTTAAGGCCAAACTTAATAAATCAACTCATCTCCAATTCACTTTCCTAACTATATTAGTCTGAACTTTGGCCTCCATCATTGGACAGAAACAGGTCTCATGAAGGGCCCTCAAAATCCACTGCTGCTAAATCCAGTGAATATGTGTAGGTCTTTTCTTAACTTCTCAGCATTATTTGATTCTTTGGCCACTCCTTCCCTCTTGAAATATTTTCTTGCCCACCATTCTCTTGATAATATTCTCTTGATTTAGTTATAGCTATGGCTGCTCAGCTTAAAGTTTTTACCTTCTTTCCTTAGCCATTTGAGGTCGAAGCTACTAAAAGTTTATCAGAGACCCAATTATATTATAATTTTGCATTTTCTTTCTTGGAGCCATCATCTATGCTCCTGTCTCCATTGCTCCCAGATACAGATGACCCCTAGATCTGCATCTCCAGCTCGGACAGCTCCTTTGCATTTCAAGTATGAATTTGCAACAGTCAACTTGACAAATTGTGTCAAAAGCTCTTCAGACATAGCATATCCAAACCACACTCATGACTCCTCATCTTTCACCAAAGTGGTATTTTTCTTGTGATGGTCCGTGTCTCATCCATTCAGTCGAATAAAGTAGATATTTGGGGGTTATCCTTCACACCTTCCTCTTCCATACCTCTGTATCCAGTCCATCACCCAGTTGCATCGATTTTATCCCTTAAAACGTAATTCAACATATCTACTTTTTCTATATCCATGAACAAATTTCAGTCCAAGGCAACATAATCTCCCTACCAGACATTTAAAAATCTCCTCACATGTATCCCTGTCCATATTTATACTTCTTGCGTCCTCCACCCTGATACATTCACCATGCAATAGCCAGAATGATCTGATATATCACCTCTGCTTTAAACACCTTAATAGCTTTCTGTTTCTCATAGATAGAGGTAGAGATGATAGAGATAGAGATAGAGATAGAGATAGAGATAGAGATAGAGATATAGAGATAGATAAAAATCCTAGAATGGTTTACAAGGCTCTGTTTGCCCTGGCCCCTAGTCATCCCATTCCTCACCCACCCCTTGCTTGCTTCGTTTTAGTCACACTGGCCATCTTCAAAGAATTGAAAAGCCATGCTTGCCCTGCGTTGTGCATGAAATACTCCCACTCCTTTACTTTACCCAAGTAACTCTTAACTTATCTTTAGATCCTGCTTCATTCATCAGCTCCCCTAGAAACCTTTCCTGATATCCCTGTCTAGATCAAACCTTCCTATCATATGCTCTCATGGTAGCATTTCCCTCTCTTTTATTTAATGTATCACCTTTATAATGTTATACTTATTTGTGTAATAATTTCATTGATCTTTATCTGTCCTATAAGACTATCTTTATGGAGGACAGGGAACATATCAACTTATTGGCACCCCCCCAGAATCAAGCATAATGTCTGGTTATCATTAAGAATGTGTTAAGTACGTAAATAAATGAAAGGAATTTTACTAGTTTTTGATCTACAAAATCACTTACAGGGAGCAGACTTTCTGCTTTTGAGGGTAACATTGAGCCACTTATGGGAAGAAGGCATTCTGTAAATTTCCCTTGTTGGTCAAAATGTGCTCCTCAAGAACTTGGAAAGCCTCAGAGGTGATCCAGAGGTCAATTGGGATGTAAACAAGAGGGAAGGTTACCTTGGTTGGCAGGGAACCAAGACGCCTGCCAGCCTCTTTGCTCCATTTGAACTAGATTAACTTTGATTTTCCCTCTGTTTTACATTAGATTTCCATGAACTATTTTGTTTGGATAAGTGCCCACTCTTCTTCCCTATCAAAAAGATTTGAAGATGTCCAAACTAGTAGATAAGAAAATGGGTAGGTAAGAAAATAGAAGCCCATATTAAGGAAATAACCCCAACTTGAAGAAGTGGCTAATGTAGAATTTCTATATTGGATGACAAATAAAGAATCCCCAAGAGGAGGAAAATCTCTTGGAAAAAATATAAGTAGTCCTCTTAAATGACAAAGAGAAATGGTTCTTTTCTCACTTCTCCTTCATCCTCCTCGGTAGTTCCCATTTCCTCTTGCTGTTTTTATTCTCACAGTATTTGTTACATTATCAAGAAATAGACTTCACAGACTGAACATGAATGTTCATTGTCTGGCTTTGTAAAGGAGAGCCATTCTGGTAACTAAGTTTCCCAGGCAATTTTCATTCTGGCATTTGCCAGATATTGTGTGATCCCCGAACTTTCCTCAATTAAATAATTGACTGTCACTCATTTTTGTTTCTGAAGTGAATTTGAAAATATTCGAGCATTACCTCAATCCGTATAGACACAATCCATCCGTTCCAAGGAATCCTAATAAGCAGAAATGAGGCAAAATGTATTGTTATCCCTTCTTTGCAAACACCAGAGGGCGCTAAATACCAAAAAAGAAGTCAGAAATGTTCCAAATACATAAATAGATTTTCTCACTAGAGGGAGCAAATGATAAGTTACAATAATATACTGTACATACTGTTGAAAGAGCCTATGTAGAATATATATACTACTTTAAGATAGGGGAATGAATATTTCACTCTAGAGAAACATTACTATCAGAATTTTAATAAAAAATCAACCAAAAAGATAATCTCTTTCTCAGGAATCTTAAAGCGATAGAAAATGTTTCCATATCATATACATCATTACTATCCCCTCTTCCTCTTTGTTTCTCTACTTTTCTCCCCTTTCTCTCCTATATTTATTCCTCTTTTTTTTTTTTTTCTTTTTTATCGTAAGTAGGCTCCACTCCTAGTGCAGAGTTCAACTCAGGGCTTGATCTGACTCTGAGATCATTATCTGAGCAAAAATCAAGAGTCAGATGCTTAACTGACTGAGCAACCCAGGTGCCCCTTATGCACTTATTTCTATCTCCATCTCCAGCAATAGGACTATAAATATATCTTTGTCTATCACGTAAAACAATGAAAACTAAAACTTCTCAATAAAAAAGTGAGTAAAGCATGAAAACAGAAGTCACAGAAATAACATGGCCCCAAAAAAATAATTAAAAAAAAAGTTCATCGGTACTAGTAAGAAAGTAATACAATGAAAAACCAAAAATCATAGTGTGAAAAGCTAGAAAGTATACAGCATAATAGGCACTTTCACATACCACTGGCAGGAGTATTAAATTTGTTTTAAAAAATTTCAGAAAGCAATTTAGAGATCATCTGTGTAGATAGATAAATAGATAGATCTTTTTCACCTGAAAATTTTCACTTCTTTAAATCTTCCTTAAGAAAATAATCATAAATATGTAAAATATGAATGTACAGAGGCATTTGTCAGAGCAATGTAATAGTAACAAAGCAGAAGTAAACTTAATGTCTTATAGTAAAGAAAATGTTATAATAAATTACCATTATAGCCATAGAATATTATATTTTCATTAAAATGTACTTCTTCAAAAATTATTAAATGATATTTGATAACATCATAATATAATGTTAAATTAAAAACAAACCAGAAAATATAATTATTTACCCAGTATGTTTCCAATATATTTTTCAATATTCCTTTATTAATGGTGGTTAGATTTATGGAGGAGGATTACAGATACTTTTAATTTTTTTTCTAAAGTTTTCACACTTTGTAAAGGCTGTAGGTTGGGTAATGTACTAATCTTATGATTAGAGAAAAGAACCCAGTTAACTAAACCCTTTCAACTGAGAAAACCTTTAAACCTGAGTGTTTAAAACATGTAATGCCATCTGCCTGTTTGTCTATCCATCCATCCATCCATCCATCCATCAATACACACGCATATGAGTGGGATGTGAGAGTACTCATTTTGCAATATACTTGCCAGCATTGAATAATATAGTTTGTTTTTGTTTTATGTTACATTGTTTAATTATTGTTAAAACTGAATATATGTCTTAGGATTTTTTGGCCATTAGTAATTCTATTACTGCAGCAAATTTTCTACTGTATAATATACAGGCCATATTCAAATTTCACCTCTATACCAATAATTTCCATTTCACAGTTTTTTTCTTCAGTCCAGAAACAAATTCAGTATTACACAATGCATTTACTTGCAATATTTCCTTAGTCTCTTTTAACCTAGAATAGTTCTTTAGGTTTTTTATTTGTCCCTGGCAACATTGACTTTTTTCAAAAGACCACAAGCCAGTTATTTTGTAGAACATCTCTCAACTATTTGTGGAGTTTTTTTGTTTTTTTTTTTTCCTTCTAGTTTAATTCATGCTATTCATTTTTGTCTGGGACAACAATGAAGTAATGCTTTCTTCTCAGTGAATCACATCACATCTCCCATCTTTGGTGATTAATAACTAATTTCTGGAAAGGTGCTTTGATATAATGTGCATACCCTGTATCTCATCAAAATTTGCACTTAATTTTATCAGCTTTTGATGATTCATGCCTGAATCAATTATTACTAAGATGATCACAAGATGATTTTTTAATACCATCATTCCTTCCACTTTCAACAGTTTTCATTCTTCTATTATAAAAAGTTGTCTTTTCTATTCATACATATTAGCAGTATAGGCACATGGATTCTTTTTTTAGTCAGTGGGTTGTAATCCATAACTACTATTTTTAATTGTGATATTCCAACTGTGCCAGATTTGACCACTGTGGCTCTCCCACCCAGGGAGGGGTCCCTCCCGGCCCTTTCGCCCTCCCACCTCCCCCAGGCTGGAGAAGGTGTGAGGTGGTCTCAGCCTGGAACCTGACACAGCAGCGGAGGCAGGCCAGGTGCCCCCACACAGAGCCGCCAGGTCCTGGCATTTCAGCCCCCCAGCCCCAGCCGGCACCCAGTCTTGAGCAGGCAGGGGCAGTGGATGGGTGGGGACGGGCTGTGACACCCCTCAACTCCAAGCTCCGAGGCCCAGGGACAGAGCAGCGAAGCCAGGACAGGGACCGCGGCAGGGCTGGGGGCTGGCGGCGAAAGCTGGGGGGGTTCAGCTCGGCCCAACCCTGGGCACCCAGCCCTCGCTGCGCCCCAAGCTGGGAAGGTGACATCACTGCCTTCTATGGGGAGGGTCCAGCCCCCACACAGCCAAGCCCACCCACGGGATTGCGCAGGAAAGGCCCCTGCCTTGGCCCGCCACCAGCCCTTCTGGAGAGCCCCCCCCCCCCCCCCACAGCCCCGCGGCCCCCAGGGCGTGAAGTGGCTACGTCCTCCTCAGGCGGTGCCCCAGCTGGGCTCCCTCCATCTTTCTCAGAGGCCCTCCTGGCAGGGGAGGCGGCCGGACCCCCACCCCGCAGTACGGCCTGGGGGCCCTGGGCTCTGATGCTCTGAAATGTGTGGGTGGGAGTCCGGGGTGGGGGAGTCAGATGCCAGAACACGGGCCCCCCCTCGGGCCCCCACATACTTGAATGTACAAGCATATTTATTGCTCACACGTGTTTGCCCTGTTGTCAGTGGGTCCTTTCCAACCCAAGAGGTACATGGTTTTTGTTTTTCCCAAAAAAATAAAGTCTGCCAAGTGAATGCTGTCGCGTCAGGGTTAGTGCTAAGAGTGTGGGAGGCCCCAGGTGGCCGACTTTACAAAAAAAAAAAAAAAAAAAAAAAAAAAAAAAAAAAAAAAA
>NC_064808.1:35871140-35927531 GCF_023721935.1 Panthera uncia | reverse complement strand
AAAAAAAAAAAAAAAAAAAAAAAAAAAAAAAAAAAAAAAAAAAAAAGGCTTCCTTCAGGAGAGACTTTTGTTCTACTGACATGCCCCCACTAGCTTTTTTTTTTTTTTTCAGCTCTTCCTTACTTTGTGGCACCACAGAATGTTCCCAAGTCATCTTGTACTTTTCCTGTCTCAACCATGGAAAATTCCAGTCTAAAAGTACAGGGTTCTTTCTAGCCTTCCTCTCTTCCATATTTGTATCTTCCTTCTCTAACAGGGAAAACCCTAGCTCCAAACATCAGCGCCTTTACTCATTCACTCAGTACTGCAATACACAGAAAGTAGTATCAGATTTGCTATGCACATACTGCTGTGAAATCTATCAAGTAGAATGAAAGCTTAGTTTACAGTTCTTTTCGTCTTTAGAATACAGATATAGTTCAAAAGTTATCTGAGTTTTAAAAATGTTTTTAAACGTTGTTTGTTTAGTCCTTTTATCCTCCTCATACGGTTATGTTATTTGAAAAATTATTTTTTTCAAATATAATTACATTTGATTAAGGTTGCCTTACTTGAAAAAGTTAAATTGAAGGTCCTTATGGTTTGTTGATCCATTTCCATGCAATGCCAATTTAGAAATATTTTCATTTTTGCAATGTCTATTTTTGAGGATGAAAAGCATCATATAACCCAAAGTATAAAATAAATATCAATGAGTCCATACTGATACAAGTAAATGATTGAATAAGTAAACAGGGAACAAGAGATAAATCTTCCATGTAGAAGAATTCCAAATAATTTATGCAGTTATTTTGTCCTCAAGGAGGTAGCACATAACTCTTTACTCTGTTAGTGTGGGCTGTGCATTGTGACTTCCTTCCAAAGAATGTAAAGGAGATAAAAAAAAAGTGACTTCCTTCCAAAGAATGAAAAGGAGGTAAAACCAAACACTGTCTCATCCAATTAACCAAGGTTAACATCACTAGTGATAAGGCATGTTGATAGTACTTACCCTTGATATAATGGGAGGAAAGTGGCCCTTTACCTCTGGTCTTCCTGCTCAAATAATGTCTAATCATGAGAAGAACACCAGACAAATCCCAGTTGAGTGACATTCTACAAAATATCTGGCCAGTATTCTTCAAAACTGTCAAAGCCATCAGAAATAAGGAATGAATGAGAAAATATCATGGCCAAAGGAGTCTATGGAGACACGACCTACTAAACGTAATGTGGTGTCTGGGTGGGATCCTGGAACAGAAATAGGGCATTAGGTAAAAAATAGGGAAACTTGAACAGGTATGAACTTTAGTTAATGACAGTATATTAATTTTGGCTCATTAATGTAACAATTGTACTATATTATTGTGCAGTGTTAATAAGTAAAACTGTTTATGGTGTATATGGGAACTCTCCCTACTGCCTTTGCAATTCTTCTGTAAATCTAAAACTATTTTACAATAAAAAGTCTATTTTAAGGATCAATATAAACTATTTGGAAAATGCAAAATGTTTGGAGGGAAAAACTCAAATTATCTCCCTCACCACTCCAGCATAAACACCTTTAATATTTTTAACGTATTTCTCTTTCTCTTTCTCCCCCCAATCCTCCTTCCCTTCTTTCCTCTTCCTTATCTATCCTTATCTGTCTATTTCTACCTCCATTATTTTCAGCAGTTTTAGTACACTCCTCTTTCTCCCTCTCACACACACTGACTCTATTTGGGTAAGTATATGTGTGATTTGACCAGGATCCCAAAATAAAATAGATGTGAAATTGTAACTGACTCTTGAAAACCTCAACCAAATCAAGAATTTAGAGGGATTGGAAAGTAGGCAGAAGAACTGGCAAAGAGGTGTCCTTAGAGAGAGTTGTTTCTACACTGTGAGTCCTCATTCCTGGCTACTCCAGGCATTGGATAAACCTTTACCTGAAGCTTATCAAGGCAGGGTAATATTTATAGGACCACTTGTAAGAATTAAACTGTGTTTCTGAAATTGGGAAAACTTGAGAAAAAATTATGTCTGAGAATACCACCATAGTCTATGACAGCAGACCACCTACAGGGAGCTAGTTACATTGGGATACGTATGGACTCTCAGACTTTATTGAAGCAAGGGAAGGGAAGGAGTTGCCCATGAACCGGGTATAAACTATGCAGGAGCAAGGGACAGTATTGGGTTATCCTAGGTCCTCGCCTGCAAAGCTATCTAAAAGTGCAGATGAGCCCTAGCTGCAAGAAGCTGGATATTGCCAATGGATTCCTGGGGGTTAAAGAAATGAACTATAAGCAACTTGTAATAATGATGCATCTGCCCAGGTCAGGGGAATTGATGGAGAGAGTACTCATTGATGGTGACCACTAAGGATCCAGTAATGTTTGCAGGTGACTGAGATCACAAAGCCATCCAGGCTAGTCAAGATGCCTGTTTTCTTGCCATGTGCTGGTTGGATAGCTGTTCATATGTTGAAGCTCTAATCTCTAATGTGACTGTATTTGGAGGTGGGGTTTTGGGGGGATAATTAAGTTTAGAGGTAAGGTATTTATTTAAAGAAATAATTGGGGTGCCTGGGTGGCTCAGTCGGTTAAGCATCTGACTCTTGATCTCGGCTGAGGTGATGATCTCATGGTTTGTGAGTTCTAGCCTGCATCATGGGGCTCTGTGCTGACAGCTCCTGGAGACTGCTTGGGATTCTGTCTCTCCCTTTCTCTGCCCCCCCCCTTAAAATAAATAATTAAACTTAAAAAAAAGAATTAAGTTAAAATGAGATCAATAAAATGGGCCCTAATCCATTATCATTAGTATCCTTTAAAAAAGAAGAAATCTGGAGACACAAAGAGACACATCACAGAGGGGAGACCATGTCAGGATACAGAGAAAAGATGATCATTCACAAACCTCAGGAGAAACGGAACTGAACTAAACGGGAACTTCTGACACCTTGATCTTGGACTTCCAGACTCTGGAACTTTGAGAAAATAAATTTCTGTTAAGCCACTCCATTAGTGGTATTTTGCTATGGCAACCCTAGCGAACAAATACAATATCATCTATATATCTTTGACATATCACACTTAATTTCCCTTCCTGTTCTCTTTTCTGACTCAGAACTCATTCCTCAAACATAATCATTCTTCTTCTTTTCTGTTATTGTTCTTGGCTTCTTTCCTTAGCTGCAACTGGCACCTCTTCTATTTGGCCTGCTTTTAGCTTCTACGTGTACAAAATGGATCTAAATGGATGTTGGCACTTTTCCTGAGACCTTTTACACAGGGCTAATGGACCACCAAATCCCATCCTTTCCATTCTCAACCCAAATCCTGTGGTTGAATTGAACCAAAGCCTGGAAGCAACACCTTATAAACTTCTCATCAACGAATATCCCACCAAGACTTGGAGGAGTGAACTTCTTCCCCTAGATGGGTGTTTGAAATAGTAAAAAGTCACACAGAACCTGGAATACAAGTTCAAAGTCTCTGCGGGCTCCTCAGCAGAATAGGCTCAGCCACGGGAGAGAAGCTGTTTGCCTCTGACAACCTCAACTTGGTCTATACCAACAATCACCTCCTTTCCTTCTCTTTTTCCTTATGCAGTGAGGCTGTTACCTGGGGTGGAGCTGTGCATAGTTAGGCGATATTCCTCTCTTTTGCCAAGGGTTCTTTTTACTTAAGTTGTTATACGTGGTGGGGCTTTTGCTTTGGCTAAAGGAACAAAGTTTATTTCTTTTTTTTTTTTAACTCTTTTTTTAGAAACAGGTGCGAAGACAAAGGAAGAGATGGAAAGAGCAGAGGCAATGAAATGAGGTTTGCTGCCCAACAAACCCCTTGGGTCATGTGAGAGCTTCTGGGAAAGAGAGAAGTTAGGATCTGAGTGTGATGGACCCCTTTTGTGAGGGATCTGGTGAGAGTCTAGGAACTTCCAATGCTGTGATGGGACTCAGTCACCAGGAAATTGAAGGGAGGATCTGTCCCCTCCTTTTCCTACAAATACCCTACTTTGACCTCCCGGAGCATGAGGAGCTCAAGCTTGACTGGATGCGTGTATTATCACAGGGGTGCTGAGGTTCCTCCAAGCAGCTGTGAAATCCTGGGTTTTGACAAGGGAAACCTGAGCAAGACACAGGAAATGCTCCACAGCAAACTTCTGGCTGGGGCTGAGCTGAGAGACCGAATTCTGAGCATGTTTTACATGCTCATTAAAGATCCCTGAAAAGGGGGAAGGAAGATGCTCTGCTGGGCAAAGGAGTGTGGGGGTGCATTGCAAGTACCGACTGGGGCAATTTTAAGGTGGGCATTTACTTTCCTTTTACTCCATGTTTCCATGTAGAGGGAACTCTAAGTCCAGGATGACCTCATCCCATAATAATCAACTTAGTTATTTCTACAAAGACCCTATTTTCAAATAAGTTCACATTCACAGGTACCAAGGGTAAGGGCTTGAACATATCTTTGAGAAGAAACTATTCAATCCACCACACTGCCCTGCCGAATGAAGTGTTCTTCCTCTGAAAATCACTGTGTTTTTTGCTGATCTCAGTCAGGTGAGAACATCTTGTCCAGCTTTATTTTCTATAGTTTGCATGACCAAAATCTTAGTGTTTTTCATTTTCTAGGAAAAAAAATCCTATTTACTTGGATTTCATTTTTTAAGATACATTCTGTCTTTACTCACCTCCCATCTGTATGGAGTAAGAAGCCCCAAAATGCTTGCCAATTACACTGTGCTCCACTGATACCTACCAAGGAAGGCAGCCTCGGACAATTTACGACACAGGCTGTGATTGATTGAACTATTTCTCTTTATTCCTGGGCACCATCAAGGCTACATTTTCCACTTTGCTTTGCAGTTTGGTAACTCAATTCTGCCCAAAGGGACATGAGCAAAAGTGCTTCGTACCTCTTCCAGCTGGCCCATCCAACCTCTCATGAGATCACACATTCTTTCCCCAAATTCCCTAACCAACCCCCAGTCTGGATATCAGGGCAAACTTGAAAGCTATATGTTAATGATGGTGAATCTTTTATTAGTCTAGATTCATGAATGATTAAATAAACACTGATCAGGGACACTAGTTTGGAATTTAATGGAGTAAGAAATACACTTCTCCTCCATTCAGTATTAAGTTAGAGAGATTTTGAGGGTTATCTGTCACAGGAGTGAACACTTGATTAATACAAGCAACTAAGATGATGAGTAATATTCAATTAGATCTTTCCTAATCAGGAAGGTTGAAATTCAGAGAAATAGAATGGAGGGGTAAGGGAGGAAATTCCATCAAAAATGAAAGAATAAAATTTAACTATTTTGGTGACCCATTAGGTCCTAATGAAATAACCCTTACTACCCCCTCCTTACCCTTCTAACATCCACATCTTACTTGCTGGGTTTCCTTCACCTTGATCTCTTTGGCTGGACTTGAGCATGTCACAGGGCCTTTGTGTATGCTACTTTTTCTCTCTAGATTACTCTTCTTTAATTCTTTGTAAGATTAGCTTCTTTTCATGATTTGGGCCTCAGCTTAAGTATCGTCTTCCCAAAGAAGGTTTCCTAGATATTCCTGTATAAATTACAAACAAAGTAACCTCCCCCACGCACCCAATCCAATAATTCTTGATAACATTATTCTGTTGCTGTTCCTATAACCCTTTGAAATAATCATTTAAAATTGTTTACCTGTTTATTTCTTTCTCCCCAGACACAGAAGTTTCTTTAGAATAGGGACCTTATTTGTCTTGGCCACTTTTGTGTCACCAGAACCCAGAATAATGCCAATCAACAATGAAGATGCTCAGTGACATTTGTTGAAAGAATGAGGGAGGAGAGAAAAGAGGGAGAGAAAAAAAGGAGAGAAAGACATATGGTAGAAAACCTTGGAAGATCACTTGTTACATACAGTAAACTTTTAATTAGTTAAGTCCTGAGTTTACTCCTTCCTGGTTCTGTTAAAGGACTTACTATGCACTTTACTATATACTTAAAGAATAATATTCTTTCAGATTAGTTACCTGTATTTTTCAATGTTCTCATGTAGTAAGTGGCATATTTCACAAAGAAGAGAATGTTTAAGTTGGATCCACAATATCAGAAAATGCTTGAGAGGTACAGTTTTTGCAGTTTGAGGACAATTGGCTGGTTTTGGCTACAGCCACAGAAGGAGACTTGGCAAAAGACTGTCAGGGCTCAGAGATTCAACATATCTCAAGAGGGCTGGACTTAGGAAAGAGACAAAAATCAAAGCCATTTCAAAGGGCCCAGGAACAGGAGAGGCAATAACCATCTTATGGTAGAAATGGTCTAGGCAGGATACCTGGCCGTCCTCAATTTGCTGCTGCCTCATCACGTGCCTGAGCATGGCCCCTCTGTGAGGTCCCACCTGCCACCATGGTTGGATGAGTTCAGATCTTTTATTTTTGTGTCGTTTGCACAAGAGCCAAAGAATCAAATAGGAGTGTCTGATTGGCAAAGTCTAGGTCATGTGACTATTCCTTAGGCATAAGGCCATCAGTATCTGCTAGGAGAGAGGGGAGTGCCCAGAGATGAGAGACACATTCCAGGAAACTGTAGTTACCAAGGCACAGAGGCAAGAACCTGCATGGTGAGTACGTGGAAGACCCTGGAATGAGGTCGAGATGAGGAGAAGGAGAGAGTTTTGAGGTCACTAAGGAAGGCTATGGTCCAGTTGGGAAGACCCTTTTCTGCTGGGCTCAGAAATTTGGGCTGTATCCTGGACAAAATGTGCATATTATTTCTCTAACTAGATCCTAAGTTCCCTGAAGGTTTAGAAGGTAAACTATTTATCACTCCACTCTACCGACACCACCAACCACAAAAATACACAGCAGCAAGCACCGTACTTTATACATCACAGCCAATCAATAAAGTCCTTTCAAGTTAAGTAGAGATGATAACAAGTTGACATAAATTTATAATAAAAGAATACAAATAAAAAGCCAAAGCAGAGCAATCTTAGGAAATTAGAAAGAGGCTTATTCATCTCCAACCCCTTCCCCTTCCCCTTTGTAGGACTCTGGATACACCTCTCCCCACTAGTCTCCCTTTCTCTAGAAGGTACACAGGGTAATGGAGGAAATGGCACATAAATACGCTGTCAGTCAGACATGACTTCCAGTCCATGCTCTGATGCTTACCAGCTATGTGACCATGGGTAAGACCTTTAACTCTCGGTCATTTAGTTTGCTCATTCACAAACAGGGACTCATGGTAGTGAGCTCACAGTTGTGATAGTTTAACCTAACAGGGAAGTCCCTTTCTATCCCCTCTGCCTTCCTGTTACTGAGGCACCAAATCCAGTCCTGACCTTTCTGCAGCTTTCCAATGCCCCAGGATTCATTTCTCTCCTTCTCTCCTCCTGTGCCCAGCCTTAGGTTCTCATCCATCTTAAAGGGCATAGCTTGTGATTCATATAAATGAAACTTTAATGGTGCATTTAGATGCAGTTAGAGAGTTATCTTTGTCAGCACATCACCCAGGGGCATCTCCATAACATTGATTGGTAATTGCTTTCACCTACAACACATCTGCTAGGTAGTAAGAGTTTTCAGCTGTAATGTACAAAATTAATAACCCATTAGGATGCAGAATAGAGCAGAGACCGAGAGCGTGATTGCTGGAGTCTATTCACCTCCATGAGAATTCTGTTTCTGCCAGTTATGGGCTATGTGACTTTGCACAAGTTATTAAAAACCCTCTGTGCCTCAGTTTCCTCATCAGAAAAAGAGGGAGAATAGCCTCTGTTATACGAGGTTGCTAAAAAGATTAAATGACTTAATATATGTAAAGTCCTTAGAACGGTGCCAGAGATAGAATTGAAATCAGTGCGTTAAAATGACTAAGAAGAATATCCCTAAATGTGAAGAAAATGATACATATTCTTGTACTATTAACTTTCTATTATTCAAAACAACTGAACTCATAGTGTGAGCAGACTTGCAAACTCTGACTTGAAGATAAACATTTCAAGCTCCTAACAAATGAAGGGAAGGCACCCAGAGATTTATGAAGTGTGACACATACTAATCATTCATTCATGCATTGAGAAGGAAAAAATAGGTGACCTGAACCAGACACAGGCATCTGTAATCATTTTCTCCCTCCACCCTCTCTCTCTTTCTCTGCTCTCTCTCTCTCTCTCTCTCTCACACACACACACTTTTTTTTCATGTCTTTTAGACTTGTCTGAGGGATTATTAATTTTTATGCAATTTGACTTTAATGCCATTATAAAGACTATAACATAGTATAGTTCTGAGCATGAGCCCTGAGCCATACTTAATTTCCTTATCTTTTTCTGCTTGTTTTGTAGATAAACACATTGAGAAAAGGAGATGTTTAGATACTTGCACAAGAATATTGGGAAATGGAACTATTTTTACTGAGCATCTGTAACAGGCTCGAGATTTTAGAGTTCTCGGCTCATCTAATCTCTATAACTCTTCAAAAAAAGGCATTGTGCCCATTTCATAATTGAGGAAACTGAGCTCCAACAAGAATTAGAAGTTTGTGCAAGATTATAAAGCTAGTAAGTAGCAGAATTATAATTTAAAGTTCATTTTGCCCACCCAAAATGTCATGGTTTTTCCTGGTTTCTCAACTCTTATAACTCATTCTTCGGTAGTTAGAAGGAACTATAGGAAATGAATATGGAATTTTTATGTCAAAATGGACACATTTGGGAATTTCATGTAATTCAATGAGTACTTAAAGGTATGCTATGCAGAAATCATGACAACTCCTTGCTACCACTCTTGCTTCCCTATCTTTTACTTTCTCAGCTTGACAGCTTGACAGCTTAATCAGTTGGTATTGACACCAATTTGAATGAAACACTATTGCGAAGGATTTTGGAGGGATCTAAGGTGTGGTCTCTGCTCTCAGATGACTACAACCTAATTGGGGAGAGAAGACAATCACTAAAGAAACTAGCAGAGAGAAAAACAATGAAGAAATTCATCTGGCTATCTATCCCTGAATATTCTTATATTAAGCCCTGTCCTATAGCCTCTGGTGGATGCAGTGATGAGTAAAACAGACATGGTACATGTCCTCATGGAGTAATGAAGGAACGAATAGTCAACAAATATTTAGATCATCACAGATGTAAAATATGCTTGGGGTTCCCATCAGTTCTTTTCTCTTTCAGCTAACACTCTCCTTACCTGGACAAGTTGTGGTTCTTTAGACCCTGTCCTGGGGTCCAACTGTAGGGACTTCTCTGACCTCAGTGGAGTGTATATTAATTTTTGAAGCAGACCTGTTTTTATTTTATGGGCTCCCATTTCTTTGTTTCTGAAGACTGACCTTTCTGGCAATTCAAATTAGAACCATCCCCTTAATGTAAAGCAACTATGTCATTAAGTCTGGTAGGCTCATTTTTTTTTTCCCTGTGACTTTGCAACTACAAATAAGTATCCAGCTTGGGAGAACTAAATAAAGAATGTGATTAAAAACTTTCTCCTTAAACTGTCTCTTAAACATGAAATTACAAACCACAGTGGGTTTAGTTGCAAGTATGCTCATGATCTGGGGAGAGTCAAGTATATTCTTGATGCTTTTATGCTACTAGTGGAAACCATGTAGCCACTGGGTGGAGAACATGAAGGAGGATTTAATAAGGTAGATAAAACCCCAGATGTAACCACTGAGGCAGTGAAACTCTTTAATCACATTTTCTTTGTACTCATGGTTGAAATTGTAACCAAATTAGATACTTTGAAAATAGACTGTGTTTTCATAAACATATCTTATAAAAGGCCTGACCAATTTTAGCATACGTAATTGTACGCTTTGACTAACTTGAAGCTCCTGTATTTCAATCGAGTTTAGTTTTCTATTTAACCCCAGTTTTAAGGACTTCTTAAAATTTCGGTACTGGGTATAATATATTTTAGGGACTACAAATTGGCTGAAGGATATTTGAATCCAAGCATTAAATCATCTTTTAATGGGAACCTACTATTTCTCAGAAGCTTTTATTTCATTGCCACAGCACAAAAGATCGTCTGAATGCCACATAATGGAGCACTTTGATCAATATGTGAGTCCACTGGGTCTTAAGAGTTCCTTCCATTGCTTCCAGCAATATTTATATTGACATTTTTATGCGTCATGCACTTGATTTCAAAGTCCAGAAATCTCTGGGCTTGCTTCATAGATTAGTAGAAGTATATAGACTAGTAAAAATAAATCCTTTCACACACACACACACACACACACACACACACACAAGGAATGAATAAACATTTAACAATAAAAGGCTCTAGCTTTGTCAGGACTCTACCACTTAAAATCAGCTCAACAACAATAATAGCAAATGTGATAAAATGGATATGGCATGCTATAGTTTAATATTTAAACAAATGAAAACATATGAATTATTATATTATTGCACCAAACAACCCTGTAAGTTAGGAATTACTTTCTCCATTTTATAAATAAGGGAACTGAGGCTTAGAAATGGAAAAAGCCTCACCAAATATCATAGTTAAGAACTGAGAGAATTAAGATTTGAATCAGTGCTATCAACCCCCAAACCCAACACACTTATCTGTAAATAATATTGCGTGATGGCAAGGAAGAAAATCAGCTATCAGGCTGTCATAGGATTCTAAGAGGGAGGCTGTAAAGTGATAGCAGTAAGAAATTACCCATTGTGGTTTCCAACTAGATGAAAGCATTGTGAATAACTGATGAGTGAGGCATTTTAAAAGAAGGAATGACAGAACACTGGTAATTTAGATATACATCATAAACATATTGGACAGAATCAAAGCTAATTTTAGTTTCTACCTTGAAAAGCAATATAGTGATTAAGCATGAAATGTGGAGTCAGGCTGTTCTAGATCCAAGCTTTTGCTCTGTATTTTAATAGCCATGCAATTCTGGGCAGTTAATTTCTTCCTTTTTTCCTCCCTCCCTCCCCCCCCCTTTCCTCAATTTCCTAAATGCTTTAAAAAATAGGGTTACAAAAAATGATTCTACCTTAGTGTGGGTTTCCCCTAGTAGCCTGAAGTAAGACTTCTGCACAGAAAAATTATTTTGGGAAGTGATTTTAAGGAAGTGGAGTGGGAAGGAGGGAATACTGGGAAGTGTCAAACATGGAAAGGAAGGAAGAGAAGATCCAAGGGCAAATGGGGAATGGTCCTTCTGTTACACCCTTGAAGAGCTAGGTTAAATGCATCCCAGAATTGCCCCATCAAAGAATGGCAATAACCCTATTGTCAGAGCCATCTCCTGTTGTGCTAACTTCCTCCTTAAAAGTTTGCACATGTGTCAGAGTAGCAGAGTGGTCACATATACCAACCCCACTTCGTCATGGTAGAGAGACCCTAGGGCAGAAAGCAAGAGATCCTCAGGGGAGTTGAGGCAAGATCCTTTCAAATTATACACGTGGACAAGTAATTGTAATAGTACAAACTGGAATGGAAAGAAAGTAAGCCCCAATACTAGTGATAGACAGAATATCAGTGATTGCCAGGGGTCAGGGGGTGGGGCAAGGGGACTGACTACAAATGCATGCAATAATTTTGGGAAATGTTCTATGTGGTGAAAGTGGTATTTATATACATGTCACAAAATCTGTCTAATTGCACACTTAAAATTGGTGAACTCAATTATTAGTATAATCATGATTATTATAAATTACACCCCAATAAAGCTGATTTTAAGAGAAAGGGTGAACCAAGAAGATGTGCAACACACACAAGGGATATCTGATAATAAGTACCTACCTATAATAATAATAGTACCTACCTAGCTATTATATAGTATAATATATAGTAACAATATATAGTAATAATATAATATATAGTATAATACATAGTACTATATAATTAATATAGTATATAATGTATATAATATATAGTAATAGTACCTACCTAGCTATTATAATCAGTAGCTTGAGGTAACCCTAATAACTTTGAAATAAGTGGGAGAGCTGGAGTTGAACTAGTCTGAAGGAAGATTGATTTGTTCAAATTAAGGTAATGTTAGAACACACAGGTGACATAAATTTCATGAGAAATTTAGAATTTTTCAATGAGAAGTAAGTGTGGAGCTGGATATTTGAGAAAGAGTCTTTTTTTCTAATGTTTATTTAGTTTTGAGAGAGAGAGTGAGACAGAGCATGAGCAGGGGCAGAGAGAGGGAGACACAGAATCCAAAGCAGGCTTCAGGCTCCGAGCTGTCAGCACAGAGCCTGATGTGGGGCTTGAACACATGAACTGTGAGATCGTGACCTGAGCCGAAGTCGGGCGTTCAACCAACTGAGCCACCCAGGCACCCCAAGAAAGAGTCTTAAAGAAGGTTAGTGGAGAAAAACAGTAAATAGGAATAAAAGGGACATTTTGCTGAGAGAAATCTTTTTCCTGAAAGAATCAAGGAAATCATTGAGTGTACTAAAGGAAGATGAAAACTCACATTCATTTAATGCCTCCTGTGTGTCAAGGACTTCATAACCACACCATTTGGTAGATACAACTGTTTCCATGATATAGATGAAGGAATTAAGGTTTAACAAGGTAAAGCCACTAGCTCACGGTTGTGCAGCTACCAGGGGTCTGAAGGAGCATTCAAACCTGGGATGGGTCTGCCAGATCCAAAACAGTCTGACTAATGTGCACTTTTGGAGTGGGACAGTGAGAATTATGGAGACTCAGAATGGCATAGGTCCTGAGAACCAATGGAAGGATTTGGAAGGAAGCACTTGATATAATGACTGATACACAGCAGTAAAGATAATCTCTAAGGGTAGTGTGATGACCCTTCAGTGCTATAATAAGGCTCAAAAAAAGATGTGATGGTACAGAGAATATAGAGTTAGTGAACATAGACTCACTGATGGAAAACTTTATCTGTGAAAGATGAATGAGAACTATAGTAATATAGATATATCCACTCAAGGCCCAAGATACCAATTCTTATTTGATGCAGCCAGTGTAGGCCATTTATTTTTTATTCCCTATTTATGTATATGCCAAAGACAAATAGCAATACTAAACACCTGCCATTTAAACAAGAAAATGTGATTACTTTACACTAAAGGACACTTGTTGGGGCACCTGGGTGGCTCAGTCTGTTGAGAGTCCAACTTCAGCTCAGGTCATGATCTCACGGTTTGTGAGTTTGAGCCCCACATGGGGCTCACTGCTGTCAGCCTGTCAGTGCACAGCCCGCTTCAGATCCTCTGTCCCCTTCTCTCTGCCCCTCCCCCACCTGTGCTCTCCCCAACATAAATAAATATTAAAAAAAAATCTAAAGGACACTGTTGATACAGGAAGACAGTAGCACTGAAGCATAGGTGGCTCTTGACTTGCTTCTTCTTGCTATTTGCTGCCGTTGTTTGCCAAAGATCCAGCATCTGTGTTCCAAGAGAAGCCAAGAGATTGTGCTCAGATGGTGAGATGAAGTCCTGATTTACTGTCTGTATCTCTGCTGATTCTACCAGCTTCTTTAGCTTTTTATTAAAACTGTTTATAGAAGTTTTATAGTTTTTTTTTTCAGAATTAGATTATTTTCCCAGCTGCTAGAAAGCATGGGGCATTGGGGGAGTTAGGTACTGCCTGGGCTAAAAGATAGGAAATTTGGTGATAAACCTTATTTGTATCATTCATTCAAGAAATATTTCTTGAGAGTCTTTCTGTGCCAGGCACCATTCTAAGCACCACAGAAACCACAGTGAAGAACCAGGAAAACCTGAGCTTCTATGTAGAGCTTATACACAACTAAATGTGCACGAGCGAATAAATTTAGAGTCAGAAAGAGATAAATGCTATGAAGAAAAGTAACACAAGGCGAGTAGAGTGATGTGAGGTTATTGTCTTAGGGTGGTCAGCAAAATTCTTTCCGAGGAAGTGCCATTACGTAGAAACTGAATGATGTAAGAGAGTTAGCCATTAAGCATCTGTATGAAGATCTTTATAGGGGGGCGGGGGACTAGCATGGGCAAAGTGCTTGAGGGAAGTAATGGATAAGTGCTTTTTGTGTTTGAGGAACAGCAACAAGACAGCATAGTTGGAGCATAATGGGAGAGGTGGGAAATAATAGATTTACCCAGGCCCAAATCATGGAAATGTAGCATTGCAATCCTACTGACAAGAAAGACATTTCAATTTTCTCTTCTATGTGATAGAAGCCATTGGCAGATTGCAAGTGGTGGAGTGTCATTTCTAACTTAGGTGCCATCCTAAGCAGGCATAGGAGAGAGTAACACACCCTTGTTCCTTATTTATCCTTTGCTGAGACAGTGCCCCATGATCCGTATAGTCTGGGAACCAACGCCATTTCCCTAGTAACAGGGCAGAGTTGACACGCTATCCTAGGCATTTATCTTGGTAATTATCAACATGTCCATGAGTGCCAAGTATTAAATCAGTGTTTGATGACCACAGTGGCTCCAGGTGCCAGCTTTTGAGTGAGGTTTTTTGTTTGTTTGTTTGTTTGTTTGTTTGTTTTTAGAAGAGGGAAGAATATGAGATGGTAAGCCAGTAGACAGAACTAGAGCTTATTGTGAAGGTCCAGCACCTAAAAAAAAAAAAAAAAAAAAAAGAAAGAAAGAAAAAAAAGTCAAGATGCAGAGAGATAAATTTTGCAACTAAAGAGACACAGCTTGTCTTTTGAAACCAGGGAGTAGTGAATGAGGAATCTGTATGGAGTCAGAAAGTACCTGCAAATTCCAGACACATGGTTGAAGCTGCATTTTGTGGAGTAAAAACAACACCCACGACTAGTATTCCTACCTACTAGTAAATCTAGGACTTTACCTCTGCCAGTCAATAAAACTTTCTCCTGTTTGTTACTCTTTTATTGATTCCAAACTCCTTTCATGCTTATGATTTGTTTGACTTTCACAACAACTTTGAGAGATGGGCAGAACACGTAAGAGCCTTAATATTCACAGATGGGGAAATCTGTGGCTCAACAAAGCAAAGTCATTTGTTCAAGGTCATTGTGCTGTTCAGCTTATCAAGGGACAAAGACAAGGATGGAATGTATGTCTTTTGATTCCTAGTTCAAAGCTCCACACCTTAAAGCATGGTGTGGATTTTTTGAGGATTGTAGTGATGTTAAAAATAGTTGATCCTTGAACCCCAAGGGTTTGATCTACTTTTGCACGGTAATCTTTTTATAAATACAGTATAGTACTATAAATGCATTTTCTCTTCCTTATGATTTTAACAAACTTTTCTCTAGCTTACTTTAGTGTAATCATACAAAATATGATGTTCATGTCATCACCAGGCTTCTGGTCAACAGTAGGCTATCAGTAGTTAAGTTCTGGGGAGTCAAAAATTATACGCAGATTTTTGACTGTGCAGGGGTCAGTGTCCCTAACTCCCACATCATTCCAGGGTCACCTGAAAATGGAGTGAATGAAATTTTTAGGGGCTAAAAAATAATAAATGCCTGTTAGACCCCAAAGGAGGAAACTAATTCTAGGAGATAGAGCCTTGATATGAGGAGAAATCAAGAAAGCCGACTGATCTGGAATATTGACTGGAGGTCCCATGTCCTTTCTTTGAATACCAGGAGGGTAGAGGGTGGAGGATTCATCAGATGACTTCTCAAGGCCCTTCTGGCCTCCAGAAACTAGCTCATGAACTTGTCCTCTTCAGAGTTAGATCCATCTACTCAATCAGGTTGCTAGAATAAAACATTACTCACATGCAGGTGTTGCTCAAGTGTATACATTTAACTTCCATACAGCTCAGGCTTTCATACATTATATACTGACACTCCTTAAGTGTCTTCCCTTTTTTTTTTTTTTTTTTATTATTTCAGAGAGTGAGAGAGAGAGCACGAGCTGGGATGAGTGGCAGAGGGAGGAAAAAGAGAGGATCCCAAGCAGGCTCCAGACTCAGCACTGAGCCCAATTTGAGGCTCTGTCCTGGGGTCATGACCAGAGCCAAAATCCAGAGTTGGAACCTCACCCGACTGAGCCACCCAGGTGCCCCTAAAGTGTCTTTCCCATAGCACATTCATACTTTTACTTCTCAGTTGGCAATTATTTCAATCTGCCAGTTTACAGTTTGATTTTCAAAGTGTCACCATTTATATCATTATAGCTATGTTTCTATTATTATTTAAATACTTTTGCATACCACCCTTAGTCTAGGAAACATAAGGCAATGTTTAAAAATTTTTATTTTAATCATCATGACAAGTGCACTCCTTAATGCTCATCAACAAAGGACAATTTTTTTTTTTAAAAAAGGCACTACCAGATGATTGTAGTAACATTGAAGCAAAGACCAAATAATCTTGAAACAAAGGGAGAACACATTTGGAGGGCTAAAAAAGAGTGTTTTTTTTTTAAGATAAATTTTTTATCTCAACTCAATACTTAACTGTATATTCAATTACATTAGAAGAACATGTATTCATTATTCAGAAAATAATTTTGGAAATGTATGGTCGATGATTCTGTTGAAAGATGCAGGATGTAGCAATGGAGGAAATAAACAGATCTTAAAAATGTAAATGGATAAGCAACATAAAATATTTCAGTGATAAGAATACAGAGAAAATTCCTTAAGAGCTCCAAGAGTTGTGGGTAAATACAGACCTTTACAAAGGAACAAAAGAAGCCTTCAACTTTTTGGTAACAAAGTTTACAGAAAGTTGATAAAATATCAGCAAATATACCATCAAAAATTCCATTTACTTTTGTGCAAAATCATCAACATTAAATGTCTGCTCATATATGTCACTTCCAATATGGTACAGAACCAAGGAATATAAAACATGATTTTATAAAATTATAGAAAAATAATTTTATTGCATTTATTTTTGTTTAATCTATGTAAAACAAAGATTGTAGTCATCTGTTCAATGACATATCCACAGTACCTACCAGAGTTCTGGTATACAGGAAGAACATGAAACAAATCATGTTGTAAACAGCTTATTAGAATCAAACAATGATTAATATTCAATCGGAAAAACCAAACACTGTATCACAACTAGTGATTTATTTTAATCACATTTAAGACTATCGCTTGACTTACATACATTTACATTTCAAACACAGTTCCAAAGCATATCAAGTAAGGAATTGCCTACAGTCTCAAATTGCTTGACCAGCACTGATGTACTCCTAGAAGTTTAAATAGGGAACAGATAGCAAGGTATAGAGATCTCTAGGATGGAAGGAAGGAAGGAAGGAAGGAAGGAAGGAAGGAAGGAAGGAAAGAAGGAAGGAAAGGAGGAAGAAAGAAAAGGAAAGAAAGGAAGGAAGGAAGGAAAGAAGGAAGGAAAGGAGGAAGAAAGAAAAGGAAAGAAAGGAAGGAAGAAGGAAGGAAGAAAAAAAGAAAGAGAAAGAAAGAAAGAAAGAAAGAAAGAAAGAAAGAAAGAAAGAAAAGGGGAAAAAGAAGACAGTTTTTAGTTCCACAGTTAACCATGACCTTCACCAAAATACTTTCTAGGCCTGTTTACTCATCTGAAAAAGGTAATTCTCAGTTCCAAAATGTCAATAGAAAGGGGAAAAGAAAGAATAGCATAAAAATGAAGAAAGGTCAAGTCTTCCCTGGTCATCTCCTCCTTATTCTTAAATCACTGCATCCCTGCCCCAAACTCAGTCACTACCTCCTGAGCACCGTCAAGGCCTTCAGCTCAGACCACTGCTTCACCCTCAGTACACTGTCATTCATCTGTTCCCCCATCTTAGACAGTAATTGACCTCATCTCCCAACGTTGGGGAGCTGGCGGTTGGAAGGGTCTCAACGACACAGAGCCAGTTCAGAGGAGCCTGTGAAGAGTGGGACCGTTCACTCTGCTCAAGGCACTAAGGGACACTTAGAGGCAGGGCTCAACGTAATATGGGTGAGTTCTCTGAGAGCAGCGAGATTTTAGTGCAGTATGCCATCACTCTATCCTCACTACACCCCTGGGTGGTGGGTGCTGTGTTCTTATTTTTAAGACGAGGCACCTGAAGCTTATAGAAACTCGCCCAATGCCATCCAACTTTTAAGAGGCATTGCTTGAATTCGAACTCAGGCCAAAAATGTATGAGTCGTCCCCAGATGTGTTAGAGAGAGATCCGGTTCGGCGCCCAGGAGGGAGGCCCGGTCGGGAGAAAAGCTGAGACCCCCGCGGCAGGTGGCAGAGGCAGGAGGGGGAGGCTGCAGGAACCTCGGAGACACGCCCACGCGCCGGCCTTAAAGCAGGGGTCGCCTTAAGGAAGGGGGGCTTTTTCTCACCCGACAAAAAATAACTCCCCCAACTGGGAGGGGGTTCCGTCCGAGTGCCACCCGCGGAAGGCGGAAGGCTAGGCAGATGGACGAGGACCAGGCCGCTCGGCGGGGATCAGAGGAGGAGGGTTTGGAGAGAGGGGAGGAGACAGCGGGGGAAGGCCAGCGGTCTCGGGCTTGGGACAACCGGGTGGAATGGGACCAGCAAGACCTGTTGATGGGGCTGAGCGGCCGGGAGAGCCGGGAGGCGGCGGGCCCCGAGGAGGCGGCGGAGCCGGAGCCGGAGCGGGGGGTACCGGGCGGCTGGAGGGGAGAAGGGCGGGCGGGCTGGGAGCCCGCCGGGCCAGGGGGCGGGGAAAGGGCGGCCCCCGAGGGAGGGGTGGCGGCGGGTCTGGAGGGCGGGAGGGGCGGAGAGGGGCGGGGAGAGCAGGACCAGACCGACGGGGAGGGGCCGGCCGGGGAGAGCAAGAGTAGAAGCGAGGCTCGGCAGCAGGCGGGGAGCCAGGGCGCCCCGGGGTCCGGCACGCTCCGTGGAGGGTACTGGGAGGGCTCCCGGGAGCGCCACCGGGAGAGGAAGGTGAAGCGCAGGGCCAAGGGCACGAAGCAGGTCGAGAGTAAGTACCGGCTGGAGAAGAAGCCCAACCTCCTGCAGGAGCGGAGGCAGGCGGAGACCCAGAAGAACGTGGTCTTGAAGGGACGAGCGAAGCCTGTCCCTGCTGGTTGTCGGAGCAGCGACGACGGCCGCCCACCACCCGAATCAGCCTCTCCCCCAAACCTCGCCGCCAGTCGCAGTGGTCCTCGCTCTGCCACACCTCGGTCAGTGTCATTAACGAGCTGGCGCAGATGGGCGACCCAGACGTCCTGGAAATGGTGCAGGAGGAAGGTAGGAGCCGGCGGATTCGGTGGCGCGGGGGGAGGGCGGGCCTGGGCGCGCGGACGCCGCCACCACGGGCGCGGGGACCCCGGGGGACGTTGGCGGCCCTGCGGCCTGTTTCCTGGGGACGTTCTCGGGGTGGCGTGCTCTGCGCGAGACAGGGTCTGCAAGATGAACAGCCCCTCCCCGGCGGGTGGCTGGGTGACGGCGCGCTGTGTTTCCTCTGCTACTCGCGCGAGCCGGGGACCTGTGTCCTGTGACCCCAGAGGTTCTGAGGCCGCCCTCCTCGCTCCTGTGTGCGCCGCCGAGCGGTTGACTAATGCAGGGAGCGAGGCGAGCGCGCTGGCCGCGTGCGCTGAGGCGCTCGGGCCTCGGACTCCCACGGAGAGCCGCAGCTTGGGGTGCGTGACGGCGGTGCCATGGGTGGGGGAGCTGGCCCCTGAGTCCCTCTGCCTCTCTCCATTTGCCGATTACTGGCCAAGCTTTGAGATCCCTGTTAATTATGCGAGCGCCAGGCTCTAAGATCGATCAGCTTGGGATTCTGGTGCACCTGGGAACGCTGCTGTTTCACCAGCTTTCATGCAATCTTTAGTTCCGTGGAGAAATGTCTGTTCATTGTTTGCTAAGGCCGTTGCACAGACTTATGTTCTGTGGGTCTGTTTTGGTACACACATGTTCCTGAGAATGCACGTATGTTTCTGGGACTATCTCCAGGACTCTCAGCGATACTCAGTTCTCTCCGCGACACTCTGTTTTCATGTCTTGTGTGGTATTAGATTTAAACATGGCAACAGTGTTTTTAGGCGATAAAAGGTCTAAGTAGTCTTATGATCCAGTCTTGAGAGGCACTAGGAAATGCAACGCGTTACTGCATCCTCCTCTCTTTTCTAAACAGCTTTATTGAGGTACACTTTAGATACCATGTCACCCGTTTAAAGTGTGCAATTCAGTGCCTTTTAGTGTATTTACAGAGTTTTGCAATCATCACCACGATGTAATTTTCATCACCATAAAATAGAAACCTTAGCAGTCACACCCCCATTGGCTACCCTTAGCTCTAGGCAGTTACTAATTTATTTACTCTGCAGATGTACCTATTCTGGAAACTTCCTGTAAACTGACTCCTACAATATGTGGTCTTTGGTAACTGTCTTCTTTCTCTTACCGTAACGTTTTTGAAGTTCATCCGTGTTGTAATTCGCATGCTTCCTTTTTATTGCCACCTAATACTCCATTGTTAAAGATAAACCACATTTCATCCAGTCATCAATTGGTGGACATATGGGCTGTTGCCAGTTTTCACTACCACGAATAATGCTGCTCTGAACATCCATGTACAGATTTTTGTATGAACGGCTTTTCGTTTTTCTTGGGTATATCCCTAGGAATGGAATTACATAATCATATGGCAGCTTTATATTAAACACTTTTAGAAACTGCCAAACTGTTTTCCAAGTGTCTGTGGCATTTTATATCGCAACCAACAATATGTAAATGTTGCAGTGTCTCTACATCCTCGCTAACATTTGTTATTGTCTATCTTTTTTATTTATAGCCATCTAGTGGTTGGAAGTGGTATCTGTGTGGTTTTGACTTGCATTTTCCCAGTGATTTCCCAATCAAATATCTTTCCCACGGCTTATTGGCCATTCATATATCTTCTTTGGTGAAATACACATTTAAGTCCTTTGCTCATTTTAAAAGTTAAATTATTTGTCTTATTATTGCGTTGTAAGAGTTCTTTACGTATTTCTGTATATATGATTTGCAAATATTTTCTCCCATTCTATGAGTTGTCTTTCCCTGTTCTTGATGGTGTCACTTAAACCAATTCCCCCTTTCTTAAAAAACAATCGAAGGTAGAAGGAAATATGACTATTGAAAACTTTAAACTTTGCCTAATGGCTCTGCTAAATGATACAGTGAATTTATTTGTTAGTGAAAATGAGTGGTTCAGTGTACAAAGTGAAATGACTTTTAGGTGTCTAAAATTAAAAGCCCTTTTCTATACTTAATGGTTTCCTCCGTTGCCGAGAATTACTTTTCAGTTGTAATTTCAATAATCTGAATGTCTTAACAGATTTTTTTCCACTTGAAACATTCAGTAATTCTTTATAATCAGTCCTTGTAAAGTAGAGTTATGAGAAGGTACAGAAATAGTATTTCTCATTGAGGGAAGAGAGGAGGGGAAAATGTGGAGTATGTAACTTTCTGTGCACAATGAAGAAAAAAATCTACCAGTGCGGCATTACAGAGATTGACCATTATTCTCTTTCAGATATTAGAAGTGTGATCTAATTTAGCTGCAGGATAATTCTGCTTACTAGAATGTATAGTTAAATTAGTATAACTTCAGCCGTGAGGTCAGATTGCAGCTTGAGTCCATCTAAGGAAGATTAAAAAAAAATTTTTTTTAATGTTTATTTATTTTTGACAGAGAGAGAGAGACAGACAGACAGACAGAGCATGGGTGGGGGAGGGGCAGAGAGAGAGGGAGACACAGAATCCGAAGCAGGCTCCAGGCTCTGAGATGTCAGCACAGAGCCCGACATGGGGCTTGAACCCACAGACTGTGAGATCATGACCTGGGCCGAAGTCGGACGCTCAACCGACTGAGCCACCCAGGTGCCCCTATCTCAGGAAGATTTTAGAACTTTTCCCAAGCTAATTTGTTTTCCTTTACTTGGCAAAGACCTTTGTAACTTGTCTATATTCCCTCTTACTGTGATTGAAGCTTTGCCTCTGTTTTGGGCCTAGGTAGCGGAAAGGAGGTTGATATGGAACACCATGTATCTGATGGATGAGGGTGATGACCACATCCAGCCCAAGTTCCCATTCCCGATTTGTTCATAGATCCAGCATCCAAACAGGGGAGGAGTGGGGTACTGGTGAGAGTAAAGCCTGAGGCCACTCAGAGGACTCTTAGTTTTCTAAATGTTTTTTCAGTATGTCAGTTGTTTTGCTGTGTTGGTTTTACTGCCCGTTACTGAGACCTGTGTTATTACTGTAGTTGTATGAAAAGTGCATTAAAATGATGGTGTATTTTAAAAATATAATGTATTGTCAAATTGGCTTACATACAACACCCAATGCTCATCCCAACAGGTGCCCTCCTCCTTGCCCATCACCCATTTTCCCCTCTTCCCCTCCCCCCATCCACCCTCAGTTTGTTCTCTGTATTTAAGAGTCTCTTGTGGTTTGTCTCCCTCCCTCTCTGTTTGTAACTAGTTTCCCTCCCCCACCCCCCACGGTCTTCTGTTAAGCTTCTCAAGATCCACAATGTGAGTGAAAACATATGATATCTGTCCTCTGACTGACTTATTTCACTCAGCATAATACCTTCCAGTTCCATTCATGTTGCTACCAATGGCAGGATTTCATTCTTTCACATTGCCAAGTAGTATTCCATTGTATATGTATACCACATCTTTATCCATTCATCAGTTGATGGACATTTAGGCTATTTCCATAATTTGGCTATTGTTGAAAGTGCTGCTATAAACATTGGGGTACATGTGCCCCTATGAATCAGCACTCCTGTATCCCTTGGGTAAATGCCTAGTAGTGCTATTGCTGGGTCACAGGGTAGTTCTATTTTTAATTTTTTGAGGAACCTCCATACTGTTTTCCAGAGTGGGTGTACCAGTTTGCATTCCCACCAACAGTGCAAGAGGGTTCCTGTTTCTCCACATCCTCTCCAGCATCTATAGTCTCCTGATTTGTTCATTTTAGCCACTCTGACCGGTGTGAGGTGGTATCTCATTGTGGCTTTGATTTGTATTTCCCTGATGATGAGTGATGTTGAGCATCTTTTCTTGTGTCTATTAGCCATCTGGCTGTCTTCTTTGGAAAAGTGTCTATTCATGTCTTCTGGGGGGGTATTTTTTAACATCAGCAATCAAAGGGGTTTTCAGAAGCCATTCTAAATATCCTAAATATATGTTTCTTCCTGGAGTTTAATGATACAGTTACAAAAACTGAAGGGTTGGTTGAAGGAGGCTGAAAATGACTGGGTTCCATAGCATCCATTTTTAGGAGCTACTTTCAATTTCGTGTTTTAAAATATAAATGGATTTCTTTGAGTAAATTTACTGATACAGGTAAGCCTGGATCTTGCTTATTAATGTATTTCCTAAATCATCTTTGAAGAGTAAATAGGAGAAAGTTAAATGGCTGAGTTATATGTGATGAGATTTTTTTCCCCAGAGAGAGAATGCTAACATTTTACCTTTTAGACGTAATAGTTAACAAGGTATTCCTAGGATTTGTTAGGTTTTCTCAATTTATTTTCTTCAATATTGAACACATAAGCAATCTTTTCCAGTTAGCTCTTTTCCCACTATCTAGTGATTTTTAAAAGGAAACTGTAAAGGCAAAGCGTAGCAGAATATTTAAATAATTATGTAAACAAACACTGCTAGTAAAATATCAGTGCTGAAGTTGAACTATTGACTGGTTGACATTGTAAGGAAGTCTTGATTTGAAATATTCATTCTTAGGCTGATTTATGACTCATTCAGCATGGGAAATGACACTTTAAGGGTTTAGCATTGGAAAAGGCACTTTTACAGTTGAAAGAAGTGTCTTGAATCTTTACAACTGCATTAAGCATTGTGTTTAACTAAACCACCCTTCCTTTGGGAATGTGGGTATTTATTTGATTGCATGTATTTTATTTTATGCTGCTGGAAGGGGTGTAAACTGAGAAGATCATCTGGTAAATACAAGAGCTATTTTTGGGCTCAGGGTTTGTTGGAGTATATATTCTTAGCAACTTGCTTTCAGTTGAAAACTCAGAGCTCAGCCTTTGGGCTGCTTTACTTTTAGCTCGCATTTTATGATCTCCATAGCAATCAGTATTAAACCCTTCCTATCTCTGGTTTCTAGTGCTCAGAAAGAGTATAGTCATTTCCATGGGGCTTAGAGGATGCTGGAGGAATGACAAGAAGACGTTAAAGTTGTTGGCTTCAAATCTTGCCTCCTCAGATACGTTTCTGTTTTGACAGAGGTTTGGTGATTACGTGTAGCGATGCCAGCCTCATACTCTGTGACCGAGTGTGACAGTTTGTCTATATCTCTGACATGTGCAAGCATCTGATTGTGCACGTGTGTGTCAGAGAGATAGAGAGAGCTAGTGAGCACTATGTGTGAAGGGGAGCATAGTGTCTGAGGAAATACATCGATTTTTTCTAAATCTTTCTGCTTTTCAGAAAGGGATAGAATTTACAAAGTGTGTCCCACCCTGGTCCTCCGCAGTGGGGGTGGGGAGGGAGGGCCCTTGCCCTCTCCTGAAGGGTGATATTCTTGGGCTGGGGACCCAGAGAGGGCTCCATTGAGGATAGTATGAAAGCAGGACGCTAACGTAGGAGGCTGATGAGGAGGTTTCTGGTCAACATTGAAAGGAAGGTGTCAGGAGTGATACAGCGTGAAAAAGAAACAGTAGTTAGCCAAGGAAGAAAACAGTTGTTAGTTCTAGGGAAAGGAGGCAGCAAGTTGAAAGGGAAGAGGGTAAGAAAGAACTAGTAGGGATAGGAGATAATATGGAGGAACTATTTTTTCCCTTTTCCACATTCTCAAATAAACACACTGCATCAAACTCTGATAGCAAATTGCAAATGTTCTTTCAATGCTACATGTTGTTTAAGCTACACATGCAGGAAAAATAATTAGGGGAAGGAAGGGTTAGTGCTTACAGTTTTTCCAAAACCAGAATTATAAAATACTCTATAATCCTAGCTTGAGGCGTGCACATCTTCACCCGTACTTGGAACAGTTCTTCAGCATAATGACTGGTTTTGTTCTCAAGAAAATAAAAGCCTCTCCTAAGTCAGCGTTCAAGTACCATACATTGAGAGATAAAGCGTGTATTCCTTAGAATCCTGTTCTTTATGTACTCATTATAAGACTTTGCAAGATTGGTTTTCTTCACATTCAACATTCCAATGAGATGGTTGCAACATTGTGCAGTTTTGAGTTGTAAATGTAGACAGTATTCATGGGTAAAACACTTTGATGATGGTACTGGACCATGTTTTATATTTTTCAAGTAATTTTTACTTCTATTTATGGTCTTTTAGATGAGAAAGCCTGCACTCAGAAAAGTTGAGTAATATAGCTATTAGCCATAGTTTTGCTTTGCTTAAGATGACTATTAACTTTCTTTTAACAATTCTTTTTTTTTAATTTTTTAACATTTATTTATCTTTGAGAGAGAGAGAAAGGGAAAGAGAGACATAGTGCAAGCAGGGGAGGGGCAGAGAGAGGGAGACACAGACTCCAAAGCAGGTTCCAGGCTCTGAGCTGTCAGCACGGTCTGACGTGGGGCTCGAACTCATGAACTGCAAGATCATGACCTGAGCCAAAGTCAGACACTTAACCAACTGAGCCATCCAGGCACCCCACTATTCCAGTTTTTAATCGCAGATCCTGCAACAAAAAGATCTGAATACAAAATAAATTCTTTCATTTTTATTCTGACACTTTCAAATTTATCTCAAAGAATTTACGTTTAAAAAAATTCTAAAGTTTATTTATTTATTTTGAGAAAGAGAGAGAGAGAAAGAGAGATGCTTAACTGACTGAGCCCTCCCAGGTGCCCCTCAAAGAATTTAAGTTTTGAAAATTAACAATAGAATATATCCTAACAACAATAATATCATCAAAAATAACTAACATTGACTGACCTCAGTGCTGCATGAAGCATTTACATGAATTGTCTCATTGAAATGCTTGCACAAACCTGATGACATAGACATCAATGCCATTTATATGACACTTGAAAGCTTTCAATTTATGTCTTATTCTCCAGTTGCAAGGAAGGCTGGGAAATGTGTTTTTGTTTTTGTTTTGTTTTCGTTTTGTTTTGTGTTTTGGCTTTTTGCTGGAGCACATCACTTCACCTAATTAGGGTTTTGTTAGTAAAGAGGAAGGGGGAGAAAGGATACTTGAGGACAGCCAGTGGCAGCCTCTCCTGTATTTGCCCACCATTAGTAATCCTACCTATTTTTTTTACATAGGATCTTCCCAAACTGCTCAAGCCTAGGAGAGTTCTCACTCAGTCTTTGTCCCTCAACTTGCACATCTGAAATTTGACAGCAGTTTATTTCAAATGTTTACGCAGATATCAGTAATCCATGGACATTCCTTCACACGCACTGCCCCCACTGCAGTCCAGACAGCCAGATCTCCCTTGTGGTTCACTGCCACAGCCTCCTAATGTCTCTTTGCTCCATTCCCTCTTCCTTCCTTTCTTATTTTGTTCCTATTTTTTTTCTAATGTTTATTTATTTTTGAGAGAGAGAGAGAGAGAGAGAGAGCGAGCCGGGAAGGGCGAGAAAGAGGGAGACAGAGGATCCGAAGCAGGCTGTGTTCAGTGAGCTCAGAGCCTGATACTGGGCCTGAACCCATGAACTGTGAGATCCTTTGTTGCTGAAATCAAGAGTTGGACACTTAACCTGCTGAGCCAACCAGGCACCCTTCTCCCTGCCCCCCCACCACTTCCCTTTTAACTCATTCTTCACTGAAGGACCAGTGCTTTTCATAAAATGTAAATGTAAAAATGACTTAAAAGCTTTTTTGTGGCTTGCTGTTTCATTTAGGAAAGAAAAAACAAAAACAAAAACAAAAACGGGTATACAAAGTCTTCCACAAACTATCCCCCGCTCCATCCCTCTCCAACATCATGTCATGTCACTCTGCCATTTATCTTCTCATCTCTAGCTTGGCTTTCATTTCTTTGAACACCTCAAAACTGTTCCTGTCTTACAGCCTTTGTGTATTCTCACATGGATTGAGTGCCCCTCAACTTTCAGATCTCAGTATATGTATTACTTGCCTCAGAGAGATTTTCTGATTTCTTCATATCTAAACTTCCTCACCCCCAGCTCTGTTTATAGCATTTATCTCAAGTTTTGGTCTGCTTCCACTATAGTACTGCAAACTTCTTAACAATAGAGAACCAATAAATGTTAACCATTATCACATTATTATCATTGTTATATTAATGATCAATATCAAGAACTGCAAAAGATCTGAGATTTTACTGTACTTGGTAGTTAACAGAATATCCTTTTACAGTTTCATGGATACTGGTAGAAGACATAAGATACATAGATCAAAGACAAAGGACAGTGTATTACTCACAGCATTAACGGTAGCCACAGTGGCAGTATTTGTGCCCGTTTCTTGAACCCAAGTTGCCACAACTCAATGCAAAGAGGGCCAGATAATACCTGTGTGTGTGGTGGGTTGCAATACAGGAGAGCAATCTGAACTTAAGGAACTTGAGTCTTTTATATTGGTCAGCAATTATGCCTTCCATTTGCTCTGGAGGAAGACATTACTCTGATATTCCTAGACTGTGTGCAAACCTGCCCTTTGCTACAGAAGGAGACTCAAGATCTTCCAAGGGTATTCACTCAACCAAGATCCTTGAAAAGGCTTGCAGTCAGTGTCTCACTTGCAAGATGTACAGAAACGTGAGAGACCAAAGGAGAATTATCTCCAAACAGTAACTACCTTTAAGTATCGATTCCTAAGTAACATATTTTGGTTTTGCATAATTAACTTTATGTAAGTGAAATATTAAAGTTTCTTCTTGTTTTTGTTTTGTTTTTGGTAAATAATATTCTTTGGAGATTTATCCATATTTTTGCATGTAATTCAAATTCATTTAACTTTGTTGCTAAGTATAATATGTGGTATTATTATACTACATTGTATGTATCCATTTTACTGTTTGTGGATATTTGAGATGATTTCGGTTTCCTGGTTATTCCCAGCAATACTTTTATGAACACTCTTGTACATCCCCAGAATGCATGTATTTCTATTGTTTATATATAAGGTGGTACTTCTCGAACTTTTTTTTTTTTAATCTCAGGACTTCTCTATACTTTAAACAATTATTAAGAACCTCAAATAACTTTTATTTATATGAGTTATGGCTATTGTTATTTACCAAGGATATCCACTTTTACCCCTTCCATTAAAAATAATACTGGGAGTTCTAGCCAAACTACTTGGGCAAGAAAAAGAAATAAAAGGCATCCCCATTGGAAAACAAGAATTAAATATCTTTATTAACAGATGATATGATCTTTTATGTAGGAAAACCTAAAAAGTCCAGTAAAAAAAACCTTTAGAATCTATAAATGCATTCATTAAAGTAGAATATGAAGTCAGTACACGAAAACCAGTTGCATTTTTGCACACTAACAATGAACACTCTGAAAGGAAATTGAGAAAACAATTCTATTTATAGAATAAGAGACATATCTAGAAAAAGGTTGCTATGGCTAATGTCAAGCAAGTTACTGCCTGTGTTCTCTTCTAGGATTTTTATTGTTTCATGTCTCACATTTAGGTCTTTAATCTAGGAGTGCGCTTATTGTGATGAGCGCTGGGTGATGTATAGAACTGTTGAATTACTATATTGTACACCTGAAACTCATATAACACCGTAGGTTAACTAACTAGAATTAAGATAAAACTTAAAAATAAAGAATAAGATATTTAAAAATTAGTCAAGGATGTGAAAGACTTGTACAAATAAAACTACAAAACATGGCTGAAAAAAAAAATAAAAAAACAACATTTAAATGAAAACATACCCCATGTTTATAGATTGGAAGACTTAATACTGTTAAGATCTCCATACTACCCAAAGTGATGTATAGATTCAATGCAGTCTCTATCAAAATTCCAATGTTTTTTGCAGAAATAGAAAAAACCCATCCTAAAATTCATATGAACTCTTGAGGGACTGCTGAATAGACGATCAATCTTAAAACAGAAGAACCAAGCTGAGGACTTACACTTCCTGATTTCAAAACTTATTACAAAGCTGCAGTAATTGAAACCGTGGAGTACTGGAATGGAGACAGACATATAAACCAATGGAATAGAAGAGAGAGTCCAGAAATAAACCTTCACATATATGGTCAAGTGACTTCTTTACAAGGGCACCAAGACCATTCAATGGGGGAAAGGACAGTCTTTTCAACAAATGGTGCTGGGAAATTTGGATACCCACATGCCAAAAGAATGAAATCGGACCCTTACCTACCACCATATACAAAAATTAACTCAAAATGGATCAAAGACCTAAATGTAAGACCTGAAATTATCAACTTCTTAGAAGAAAACACAGAGCAACAAGTTCATGATGTTAGATTTGGCAGTGGTTCGTTGGATATGACACCAAATACACATGTAAAACAATAAAAGTAGACAAAATGACCTCATGAATATTTAAAAATGTACATCAAAAGCAACATAAACAGAGTTAAAAGGCAAACCACAGAATGGGATAAAATGTTTCCAAATCATATATGTGATCCAGCATATTTAGAGAACTCCCAAAACTCAACAATAAAAAAAAATCTGATTAAAAAATGGGCAAGGGACTTGGATAGACATTTCTCTAAGAAGATATAAAAATGACCAATAAGAAGCTGAAAAGATGTTCAACAACATAATCATTGGGTAAATGCAAGTCAAAACTAAAATGACATACCACCTCAAACCCATTAAAATGGCTACGTCAAAAACCCCAAAACACCAAGAGTTGGTGGGGATGTGGAGTAATTGGAATCCTTGTACACTGTTGGTGAGAGTGTATAATGGTATAGCTGCTGTGGAAAACAATATGGCAGTGCCTCAGAAAATTAAAAATAGAATTACCAGATGGTCCAGCAATTCCACTTTTAGGTATATACCCCAAATAGTTGCAAGGAGGGTCTTGAAGAGATATTTTTATAGCCATATTGATAGCAGCATAATTCACAACAGCTAAAATGTGAAAGTAACCCAAGTGTTCATTAACATATGAATGGATAAATATAACGTGGTATACATGTACAATAGAATATTATGCAGCCTTAAAAAGTAGGACATATGGTACAATACTGATGAACCTTGAAGACATTATGCTATGTGAAGTAAGCCACTCACACAATGACAAACACTGTATGATTCCACTTATATGAGGTACATAGAGGAGTCAAAAATTGTAGAGACAGAAAGTAGAATGGTGGTTGCCTCAGACTGGAGGAGAGGAGAATGAGGAGTTAATGAGTATTGTGCTTCAGCTTTACGAGACGTAAGAGTTCTGGAGATAGATGGTGGTGATGTTTGCTCAATATTATGACTGTATTTAATACCTTTCAACTGTGCACTTAAAAATGGTTAGGATGGTCAAGTTTATGTTATGTGTATTTTACCACAATAAAAAAAGTGGGGAAAGAATAGCAAAAAAGAAAGGAAGGAAGGAATAAAGAAAGAAAGGAAAAAAGAAAGGAAAAGAAAAAGCTATATGAATGGCAGGTTTATATTTTCTATATTTTCAGCATATGTTCTAACATTTCCTAAGATTACAATTACTGTGGATGGTCCTTTATTTCACTCCCACTGTGATTTTTTCCAAAGAAATGTTTTTATATGGGAAGTTTTTGACTGGAGAAATATTTCTCAGTGTTTTTCCATGTCGGAGGCAATGGAGAATAAGAATCTTCTATGTTTAACTTTTTGTAGTGTCAGAAACTTATTCGAAGATGTATTTTAGTCCAAATGACTCAACAGATAGCTATCACAGAGATACTTGTGTGTGAGGAAAGTAATTTGGCCTATTTAGAACTGGTAGTGCCTGTTTGTTAGTGCTTTCCTTGCAGACAGTTTGGTTCAGTTCCAAGAAAACATGCTGACAGAATATTAAATCTCACGCAGTGAGAACTAAGATGTAACCATGGATATCCCTCTTGGATGTCTTCCTCTCTGCAGTTTCATGGCTATGGATTAATAACTGCATTTGTCAGGGTTAATTTTATTTCTTAGTGGGGGAGATTATATCCTATGCATCAGTATTTGCTTTTCCCCTACATCATAGACAGTTTTTGGTGCTGACTTCCACTGGCAGCTATTTTGAACAACTTAGCTCCAGGAAGGGCATCTAAGACCTTCCCGTATTTTTTCTTTGAACTTTGTGGTTTCATTTTAGAATTTCTATTTTCTCCTCATGCAGACTTTTAACCTATTCTGATCAATTGGCCATTCTGACATGTTTTTTTTTTCTTTCTTTCTTATTTAATTTAGAGAGAATATCCAATAGAGAAGCAGAATATATTTTCGGAATGAATGAGGTAAGTCAAATGTATATGTATTAGTTTCCTATAAGTCAGCACAAAAAATTGAGACAAGGTTAGGAATGTACTTTGTATGAATACTTAGGTCTTTGTACTTCAGTTATTTACTCATACTCTATTAACTTTATTTTGTCTTCTGATGTATTCATGTTTTTGGTAAAGAAAACAAATTCCAAGTTTCATGCAGATTTAATATTCTATCTTCCTAGGTATGATAAGGGAGCAAATAGAAGTATAAATTTGTTTTGAGGCTCCCTGTGAACAAACTCAGATATGCTGAGTCTTCCTGTGCAAGAGAATAGTATTGGGCTCAAAACTTTGCTAGAGGATAATGCGGGGAGGATATGTGACAGTCTTAGATGTTACCATTACTAGTATGTGATGAGTACTTATTACTTCAAGTGACTCAACAAAATATATTAAATGAAATAATAAATAATAAAATTAAATACAACTTGCAAAAATAAAAAAATTCTCTTAACTAACGGCCTAATTTAGTAAAAGTTACTAAAATTTTAGATTTCTTGTATACAGAGAGTAAACATTCTAAAGATATTTTGGATCAAATAATCTTTCTGGTAGGGCTCCAGGTGACACAACACTAGTCACGGAAGTAGATTTCCTTGAATCAGGTTACAGGTGACCAGCTGGATAGAAAAAAATTCTTTAAAATTAGTTTTTTAGGAATGACCGAAATTCCCACCCTGGGAAACACAACCCACCAGAATAGGTTGGCTAGTCCTAGCTGACTGGATAGACTGGCTGGGTAAGCTGGTTGCTTAAGATTCCCAGAAGTTCTTGGATTCCTTTAAAACCTGTGACCAAAATGCTGAGAGAAATAGACTATGAGAACCAAGGGGGCAATGAAAATCATTTAGCCCAGTAATTTTTACAATGCAATTTGTAGACTGCCTGAATGACAATTATATTAAAAATTTCTTAAAAATGCAGACTCCTGGGCCCAACCTTATACACTTAATCTCATTGTTGGGGAATAAGGTTATGGAGTCATGATTTAAAAATAACACCCCAGGTGATTTTTATTGCTCCTAAAGTTTGAAACCCACTGTCATAACGCAGAATCTCCACACTAGAGTGATGTAATGTGGTACAGAGTATGTATTCATTAAATGAATAAGTGGATCAAGGTAACTGTGTAAAAAACAATGTGAAAAATTAAAGTTTGTATGTCTTTGGAGTAGACGGAAGAAAGTTATTGTGTGAGATTGATTGGTTCAGTTTAAATGATAAAACGTTGTCATTTTCATTTTGTTCACATTGACATAATAGTAATATACTCCTCACAGATCTCTATATGTATTGCTCAAGTTAACTTCAACTACGGTTCATATTCTTTGCTTCTCTATGTGTCTTTCATATTTATATATACTCTAAACTTCTATAAGAGAAAAACAATTTCATCAAGTCATATTTGTTCTATTCCCTAACCCTTTGCACGTTTTTTAAAATGTTTATTTATTTTCGAGACAGAGCGAGTAAGTAGGGGAGGGTCAGAGAGAGAAGGAGACACAGAATCCAAAGCAGGCTCCAGGCTCTGAGCTGTCAGCACAGAGCCCGATGTGGGGCTCAAACTCATGAGCCGCGAGATTATGACCTGAGCTGAAACCGGACGCTTAACCAACTGAGCCACCTGGGTGTCCTTCCCTTTGCACATTTAAAAAGCAATGATATTGCTTCCGTGCCTTCAACCTTGGATAGGTCTTCATTTGAAACAATTTTGCTTAAATTTTTAAGGCTTTACGTTTGGCTTGACACACTGAGAAATATATTCAATTAACTTTAAGTTACAGTATTTTAGAAATACCATATGTTTTAATTTTTAGTTCTGATTCTATATAAACTTTACTTTTGTTGGAAAGCAACAAGTGAAAGGGGAATTGATTCAATTTTAGGAGAATTTATTTTTAAGAGAGAGAGAGACAGAGTGCAGGTGAGGGAGGGCAGAGAGAGAGGGAGACACAGAATCTGAAGCAGGACCCAGGCTCTGAACTGTCGGCACAGAGCCTGATGGCGGGGCTCAAGCTCACAAACTGCAAGATCATGACCTGAGCCTGAGTCGGAAGCTTAACTGACTGAGGCACTCAGGCGCCCAAAATTTTTTGAAGAAAAACATAGGAGAAAACCTTTGGAAAGTAGGTCTTAGTGAAGAGTTATTAGACATGACACAAAAGCATGATCCATAAAAGAAAAATTGATAAATTGGACTTTTTAAAATTTAAGAACTTTTGATCTATGAAAGATCCTGTTAAGAGGAGCAGACAAGCTATAGACCTGGAGAAAATATTTGCACATCCTATATCTGTGGCATTATAAAGAAACAGCAAGGGGAGCCTGGGTGGTTCAGTCAGCTGGACGTCCAACTTCAGCTCAGGTCATGATCTCACAGCTTGTGAGTTTGCGCCCCACGTTGGGCTCTGTGCCGACAGCTCAGAGCCTGGGTCCTGCTTTGGATTCTGTGTCTCCCTCTCTCTCTGCCCACCTTCCCTCCCCTCCCCCACCCATTCATGCTCTGTCTCTCTCTCCTTCAAAAATAAATGAACATTAAAAGAAATTAAAAAAATAAACAGCAAAACCCAGTTATTTTTCAAAACTATGTCGATAGTACTTTATATCTCCTGTTTTCAGAACTGGTCTGCCCAACATCACCTGGGTATAAATGAGATGCTGTTTGTGATTTTCCAAGAGCCAGGTAAATGAATTCTCAGTCTAGACATGAGTTTCAGGTCATTTTTGCTGGCTACTGCCTCTCCAGGCCACCCTGCTCTACCAATCACTAGAGACTGCTGAGAAGTGATGGGGAGCGGTCTCAGGAGCACGTGCTGTGGTGTGCAATCTGTCATGGAACATGAGGATTTAAAATCCACCATATGCCAAGAGAGGCATCGCTATTGCTTTAACTACAGGTGTTTTGTGTGTCTTTATATCCATGCATGGCTTTTCTCTTGGGTTGTAAGTACAGATCCTTAGAAATTCTGGTGTTGCGTTTCCTAAAGTATTCACTTTAATAATTCCAAACAAATGCTGAAAGGCCTAAAATAGCCAATTGATTCTACCTTTCATTGTGGTCCTGTTCAGGGCTCCATATCATTAAAACAGTGGTGTACCTTGTTATTTCTCTGTATGTAGTAGTTCTTAACCATTTCTTGCATCTCAGATTTTTTTTTTATGATTTGATAAAACTACCTCCAAAAGTTTCATTCTCTCTCAGGCTGTCTCTCTCCATACACACACGCACGCACACACACACACACATACACACACACACACACACACATATGAAAGCACACGTGAGCATGAACACACATGCACATGTATACACATATATACCCACAGTTTTGCATTCACTTTCAAGTGTTTTATAAGTCCTCTGAATTGCAGGTTTAGTATTTGTATATTGAGAACCTATTTTTGTTGTTGAAAGTTATATGCTCCCCACTTGCATTATTATTAATGGCATTATATCTTCCCCATGGTACTGTTAGCAGTCCCTGAGCAGCAGAGAGACCAGCTTTCTCATCAGTGAAGAACCAGCGGTAAGCATCAATCGGTACTATACTTTCTTGCATGGACACAAATGGGGTATTATTTTGTAGTCAAAGATGGAGATGCTCTGTTTCCCAGGTTACAGTTATTTTTCAGGTCCTCATATATGAAATTTGAGGGTCAATTACTTTGGAAAAAAACCAGTTTCTTATGGGGAAAAAAAGTAACATAAGACATATTAATGAGAATGACAAAGCATAGCCATTTGCTTGCATTTTAATTTCTCAGTCTTACAAATGAGGAAAAATGAAGGGTCTGAGAGGTTTAATGACTTGATTAAAATTATCCATATGTTTAAGAGGCAGATCCTGGGCTAGAACTTGAGTTTCTGAATTCTAGTTCAGTATTCTCTCTTCATACCTCGTTTCTTTTACCTGTAAGTACATGCCTAAGAATAATCATGAAGTATAGTTTATTTAAAAATCAAATTTGAATATCAACTAAGAGGTCAGTAAAGGGATTTAAAATTTTTCACTAATTTCTTAGCAAAAAAAAAAAAAAGATGCTGTTTGGGAACATGGGAAAATAGAGTTATATTCTTACGCTGACAATTTTAACATAGGTGATATTTTGCTTTTTGCTAGCATACTGATCTTTAATCTTTCAGAATGAAGGTTGTGGGCTGACCAATTGAAATAATTGAAACTTTGTTAGGTTTTCTTTTTTTTGATCATGTGAAACATATGATGTCAAAGTTTAAAACATTAAAAGGTGTCCTTTACTTTTCCGTGTGTGTGTGTGTGTGTGTGTGTGTGTGTGTGGTATGTGTATAAAGATACATGTGTAAATGTATATTCCTCCTGCTTGTTTACACTAAAGGCATCATACTATATGTACTGGTCTTTTCCTTGGTTTTCAGGATTTAAAAACATAACCCAGAGTTCATGTGATATTGTACATAGATTTTATTCCCATTCATTTGTATGTTGCATAATATTATATTCTGGGTGTTTAGCATGGTGTATTCATTTAGTCCCTTTATTGATGTATATTTGAGTTGTTTTTAATCTTTTGTTATTACAAATATTGTTATCATATATACCTAGGGAATCAGTCTAACAATATTTTGGCCAGTGCTATCTTTATAGCTAGGATTTCAGTATTAAAGAATAAATACATATGTTATTTTGCCATAGATAGCCAAATTCCCCTCTGTTTTGCATTTCTAACAAGTGTAGGAGAATACCTATTTGCCTACAGCCTCATCAACAGCATGTTGTCTTGAGTTTAAATTTTTGCCCATCTGATAGTAAGATAGCTAGTGGCTGTTGGGAGCTCTTTCAGTTTGCCATGTATCTTAGTGTGGTTTAAATTTGTATTTCTCTCAATGAGTGAGATATTCACCTTTTCCTATGTTGGTGGTCATTTTAATTTATTTTTCTGGATAAATCTGTTTATTTATCGTATCTATTTTCTTGTCAAACTGTTAGTTTTTTTTTTCCTTTTGTTTTTTTGGAGATGTTTACATATTTATTGTTATCCCCTTGCCTGAGATATGAGTTGCAAATACTTTCCCAATTATGTCATATGCTAGTAATTAAAATTTGAGATTCCAAATGATTTTAAAGTGATTTATGATATTTCTTTTTTTATGATGACATTGTCTTTGGTTAAGCAATAAGTTGTTAAAATTAAACAGTAAGCTTCTTTTTTTTTTTTTTTTAAGTTTTATTTATTTTTGGGACAGAGAGAGACAGAGCATGAATGGGGGAGGGTCAGAGAGAGAAGGAGACACAGAATCTGAAACAGGCTCCAGGCTCCGAGCTGTCAGCACAGAGCCCGACGTGGGGCTCGAACTCACGGACCGCGAGATCATGACCTGAGCCGAAGTCGGCCACTCAACCGACTGAGCCACCCAGGCGCCCCAACTTCTTTCTTAAATCAACTTTTTATTTTAGCACTGCAAGGTGCTCTCAGCTCATTTTATACTTTCCCTGCATCAGTCCTGGAATCAACTATTTCTCCAGGGAAATTTTTCTTTTAATGTCACAGATATATCACAAAAGAACAATTTGTTTCAATCAGGGTCCTATTGGCCATTTTCAGAGTAGGATAGTTTGGGGAGAGCTTAATGAAAAACTTATAAATATGGGGTGCTGAAGAATCCTGCTACATATACATCTAGTAACCATGAGTCTGTTGTCATCTATAGAACTGAGGGAATAGAAAGAGAGCATCATGTATTGAAGACCTTGAGAGGCTCAATGACCTTCAGTGGAGGGATACAGCCTTCCTGAATCTGGCCTCCAGAAGGAAGTCACTCACTCTCTTCCTTCTCTCTAATCATATTTGGGAAACTAGAGGTCTGGGGAGCTCTTTCATATCTATACCAGCCATCCTCACAAGAAAAAGCCAGGTAGAGAGCTAAAGAGAGCATCTCCTGGGATGAACCAAAAATATCCAGCAGAGTACATGTTTTCTTTTACACTATTAATGATTCTACAAATATAGAAGACTTAACATAATTTTACATTTTACTTGAAATAAAGTGGTCAACAGTGGATTTGGTTGAGTGGCTAGCTAAGAGGCTAGCTGAATTGCTAGAAGATACTAGAAGGACCCTAAAGCCATTAAATAGGAAAATTCAGAAATTCAGAAAAATTGGAAAAGCCGTACCTAATAAAACTTGTCCCAAAGCAAATACCATCTGTGCTTGGGGGTATAATTTAATAAGTATTCAGAGTTTAATGAGGGATGGATGGAATTAGAAAGTCACACTAGGGGCATGCTTTAGAAACAGTATACATGCCATTCACAGGTTCTGAAGGGGTCTGGGTCTTTAACCTCAGGAATGATATTACAGATATTTAACAACTTATGTGGCACAGAAGCTACCTTTGAATAAATGGACCAGAACCAGTCAGTATAAATATGGCATAATATTTATAATTAGTCAATGTATATATTTAGATATGGTTACTCCAGGGCTCAGACATTTAATTTGCTATCCTGGCTTTAAATACCATTGATACACTGTAAACTCTCAAATTTAAGTTTCTCAATAGACATCTCTCCTGAACTTAAGACTGAAATATCCAAGTGCTTTCCCATCATATGCACTTGGATATCAAAAGATGTTTCAAGATTACTGTGTCTGAAATGTAATTTTTTTCTTTCTCATAAAAAAAAAATCTCCCTGGTGAAGTGTTTCATATTCCAGCTCCACACAGTCCAACCTTCTAGTTGTTCAAGCCAAACACTTTTTAAAAAATTATTATCTTTATTTTTATACATTACATACAATGAAATGCACTATTTTAAGTGTATGGTTTGACGAGTTTTAACAAACCACAACAGTCAAGATACAGATTTCTATTACCTGCTGTTTCACCTCTGTTCTGGGCAACCAATGATTTGTTTTTTATTTGTTTCTAAGTAGTATGTGAATGGAATCAGACTCTATAGGCTATTTTGTGTCTGACTTCTTTTGTTTAGCATAATGGTGCTGAGATGCATCCAGAGCTTAAATGATACTGATATATTGAATCTTGTTGAACATATCTATAGTTTTTTTCTTTGATTTATTTTGTTTTATTGCTAAATAGTATTCCAATGTATGGATATGCCAAAATTTGTTTATCGATTCACCTGTTGATGGATATTTATGTTGTTTTCTGATTGGGGACCATTATAAGTAAAGCTGTTATGAACATACATGTAAGACATAATATAGTTTGAATAGATGTATATTTTAATTAATCTTGGTTAATTTGCTAAGAGTAAAATTTCTGGATCATATGAAAGCGTATGTATAACCTTATATGAGACGACTGAACTATTTTGGAGAGTGGTTCTACCATTTTTCTTTCCTACCAGTAATGTATGAGAGTTCTACTTCTCTCTACCCTCACTGGAACCCTCTCCACCCTCAAATTTAGTAATCTAATGGAAGGTAGTGGTATCCCGTGATTTCAATCCTCATTTCCCTGATAAATGATGACGTTACACATCCTTTCTTGGGCTTGTTGGCCATTCATATATCTTCTTCTGTAAACTATCTGTTCAAATCTTTGTGTATTTTTAAAAGTCAAGGTCTGAATGTGAGACCCTTGTCAGCTGTTTTCATTGCAAATATTTTCTCCCAGTCTGTGACTTTACTTTTCATTTACTTAAAAATATCTTAACATATTTTAAATTCTATTATGTTTGGTAAAAACTGCCAAAGTTTTTCTCAGAAAAACCCCCCAAAACTAAAAGCAAAACTAAAAACAAAGAAAATGACTAAATGAGAGTGAACAGTGACATTATTTATCCCATTACTGTAGAAGGGAGTGTCTACTCCTTAGTGAAACTGACTGAGAAATTCAGACATTGAAATTTTGATTTTTTCCTGGCCATGTAAGACTGTCATCTTTTGTCGTTTTTCCTAGTGTTCTCATAAATTGGATTCTCTTTCTATGTGCAAATATCCATTTCGTTAAATTTTTTGCTGCATAACTAGTTGTTTCTCTATGATTTCTATGTGCCTGGTCTTCAAGGAACAGTCTTAAAGCTTTGTGTTTCACTGTACATCCTTAAGGTCCACTGCAGGTATTTACAAATATTTCTGTGTCTGATTAATCCATCTGCTACTTTAAACTAGAAAAATAGGAAAGTTTTACATGGCTGTTTTTGTTTATTTTGAAGCTATAGTTTAAACATAGGAATATGTAGACCACAGAGGCTGGGAATATGACACGCACTCCAAGCAATCTTATCCAGATGTGGTTACGTATAACTGGGGATTTTCCAAATTAACTTCCATTTGCTAAATTGAAACTTACATCTAGAATATTAAAATGTAATAGAAGCTCAACATTCATTGAAGATTGAGACAAACATATTTTTCAAGAAGGAGTATTTTACCAGTGTCTTAAGAAATTGCTGGTAGTTGACTTTTATTGTTTTTATTATTTTATGGTTGCTGGCTTCAAGGTTGCACAGCACTTACTAGCCAGCCTTTTGTGTACTTAGCCAGTTGTATGTCTTTAGTACCTTTTGCTGATAATTAACAGGATCTACCTGATAACATTAAAGATACGAGTACACAGTATTTGGCACAAGGAAATCAAGATATGCTAGCTACTGTTTAATTGCTGTGGTTTTGTTTAAATTTAGGACTTCTGTAGGGTCCACTCAGTAAGTAAGTTTTACAGTTTGTAGATTGAGTATGTACATCCTTAACATCGAGGGTTAATGTAGTTTTTAATGTGAAATCGAAGTCTCAAGAGCAACTGGACTTTTTCTTGCTTAGAAATTCACAGCATTGAATGGCTTGTGGTATTACAACTCCATGAATTATATTGATTTTCATTCTCTTATAATATATATTCTAGAAATGTCTATGATATTGGATTCCCCCCCCCCCACCCCACCCTGCTGTCTCACCAATGATCTAGTAGCTGAGACGGGAGCTGGAGCCAGCAATCTCAGAAGTGCTGCCCTCTCTAGCACACTAAGTAGTGTGCATATTGGTCAGTGGCTGGTCTGTTGATGATATTCAAAAATGGCCAAGGAGGAGTACGAGAAGAAAGAAATACATAAAGAGGACTACAGATGTGTGATACAAATTATGTATAATGAGAGGAAGATGCTATTGACACCCCCTACTATGTGGCATAATAATATAGGTGATCAACTCTCTTCCTAGAGAAAGGACTCTAAAGTGTCTTCTTACAAATAATTAAAAAAAATTTTAATGTTTATTTAGTTTTGACAGAGAGAGACAGAGTATGAGTGGGGGAGAGGCAGAGAGAGAGGGAGACACAGAATCTGAAGCAGGCTCCAGGCTCTGAGCTGTCAGCACAGAGCCTGACACGGGGCTCGAACTCACAGACCATGAGATCATGACCTGAGCCGAAGTTGGATGCTCAACTGACTGAACCACTCAGGCGCCCCAAAATTAGTTTACATTTAATGAATTGAAATTACATGGAGAAAACTGTTTTTATGAAAAGTTTATAATATATGAAAATTTATTTTAATATTGTAGTATTATGAAAAAGGCAAGAAAATGTATATTAAAATTAATGATTTACTATACTAAAAAATTCAGTCAGTGCTTAGAGAAAACCAGAAATAAATACAGCAAATAGTTACTAAGATAACAAGGAAATAGCAATGATTATAAAAATACCTATTCATTACTTTCAGAGTTGCCCACATTTTATTTATGTTTATTTATTTATTTATTTATTTATGTTATTTTTTTTTAAATTTATTTTGAGAGAGAGAGAGAGAGAGAGGGTGCAAGAAGGGGCAAAGACAGTGAGAGAGAGAATCCCAAGCAGCCTCGGCACAATTAGTACCGAACCCAATGCGGGGCTTGAACTCATGAACTGTGAGACCATGACCTGAGCTAAAACTGAGTTGGCTTCTTAACTGACTGAGCCACCCAGGCACCCCAGGTGTTATCCATATTTTAATAAAAAGCAAACAATTTAGCACGTGATAGAAATATTTAGTAAAGCTGTTCTATAATTTTAGTCGGTAGAGTGTTAATTTTATCTTTTTGTAATCAATCCTTTGGTGGTTTATTGATCTTTTAACATGTTTAAAATCAAGTTTAAAAAATATTAAATATTGAGTCAGTATGTTTCACGACCAGCTGCTGGTGTTGATCCCATTGGTTTTTTTGTTTTTCAAATATTTTTTTAAAGTTTATTTATCGAGGACGGGGAGGGACAGAGAAGAGAGAGACGATCAGTTCTGCATATTGTCAGTGCAGAGCCCAATGCAGGGCTCGGACTCACAAACTGGGAAATCATGACCTGAGCTGAAACCAAGAGTCAGACACTTAACCAACTGAGCCACCCAGGCACCCTGATCCCATTGGCTTTTATATCATGAAGATATCATATGATTTTGGAAAGCTGCAAACTAACTTGATATTAGATGTATTGATTACAGAAGGCTTTTTAGCACTCATCTAAGTAACTTTTTAACCCTGCACTCTTAATAGCTCTTGAATATATGGCATCTAGTTAATTCATGACCCTATGGCCAACTTATTCTTTAGGCACAGTAAGCACAGTGCCTTCTAGGAACCAGGATACTTTTTGAAGCCCATGGAAATGTTTTAATTTTAATTTCTTTTAAAATCAAAATTAAAGAAACAAAAAAAACCACCCCATAAGTATAATAGTCTGTGTGTGTATGAATATATATATATATATATATATATATATATATATATATTCATTTATTTCTTTTTAAATTGATAAAAACAATTTAATGGAGAAAGGAGCACACAGAAAGCAAATAGGCCAGACAGAACCCATGAAAGTCATAATGTGGACCTTCTTGGCCCCTTAGTGTATAACTCTTTCCTTTCCCTTAATGATTCTGTAATGAACTGAGGAAAAACATCTGAGAATAACAGTAACTTGTGGACCTCATGAAAGATTCCAAGAAAATCAAAGTGCTAAGATGAAAAATTTCAGCCCAGGAGAAAAATACAGTGTAAAATACACTTTAGCAGTGACCAACATCCATCTTGTGTCTGTTTGCTCTAAGCAACAGCAGTATTAACTCGTCTATGCAGAGTAGGTTCTCAGGTAATGGAGCAGGGATTTTTCATCCAGTAGTCACCGCTGCTTAGGGCTCTAGCTTATTTTATGAAAACAACAGGTTCAGCAAAACTTTCCATGACAGGAACTAAAACTTTTACTTGATAATTTTATTAGGTTATTTATCATTTCATTATAATATAAAATACACACAGTACTTGCCTTTTTGTGGCATTATTTGGTTTTCTTTCAAATATTATTGATTTTCCCAGATGTTTTTCGGTACTTGCCTTGGTGTCTTAAAAATAATGGTCACCGTAACTGAAGATTGAAGACAGCTTAGCATTTAACTGAATGAGCTCCCCTTTCCTTCCCCCAGTATTTTGGGAGGCTGTGAAATATTGTCTGCTATTAGGTGAACCTTCTATACCATACAGTATAATTGTAGTAATTTTAGTAGTAATTTTCTTCTCCTGATATATATGGGCATACTTAACTGATTACATATTTTACTTTACATTTCCCTTTTTCTCATGTTTTCCTTCATTATTTTTTTCTCTCTCCTTTCTTCCTCAATTCAGTTCCACTTAACGTTACGGTATAAAGAACTTAGGGAAATTTACTTTGAAGTCTGTTATGGTATAAAGAACTTAGGGAAATTTACTTTGAAGTCTCTTTTATTCCCCTTTCCTTTATTCTTCATTGTTTTCTTCCTATATTCGTTCTTCTTTCCTTCTTGCCAGCTTCTCCCACCCTGCAACTGTAAATATCACACACACACACACACACACACACACACACACACACACCTGAGTAATCATACTGAAGATTTGTGTCTTTGTGTGTATGTTTTTTGGAAATCTTTTCTTTACTCTGGCAGGATTTGCTAACTTTTTGTTGATTGTTTCACAGTCTGCAAAGCGATTCAATTTGTTCCTGAAGCGACGTCTTTTGGTAAAAAAGCGCTGAATGCTGCTGCTTACGCTTTGGATGGCTGCAGTAGTAGCCCCAGTCCTTTTTATTCCAGTGTATACTATTGATTTGTGGGGACTTTGTCACTGATTCCCAGTCTCCAGGCAATTGAGATTTTAGAACGGTGATTCTTAATTCTGTTTGGATCTGATTAAAGCTGTAGATGCTCTTTCTAAAAAATGTATATGTGTGTCTATCTATATACTTATAATTTATATATATTATATATATTTGCTGTGTATACATATATATATTACATATATGTAATGTATATATTTGATATATAATATATTTTTTATATTTGCATATAAACACACATATATATTGCATACATATACACACATATACAGACAATTTACCTACAGTTTTAGAATTTATGAACTCCTAGTGGGAATCCTGGACTATGAACCTCAGAATAACTACCTCATTCAAAGAAAATCCACCCAGATGTTCACCTATTATACACTGGAATTTCTAAGAGCAAATCAAATATAAACACAGACACATACACACATGGCAAAATGTTATCTTTATGTCATGCCTTGAGCAAAACAAAAGAATGATGTTTTTTAATAGTCTTCAGTTATATGTAACAGAGTTATCAAGTTTTTCTCCCCTCATTTGCTTCAATCAGTTTTTTGTTAACAGTACTAAGGTACGTCATGGTGATCTACAAGGTTACCAGTGATTTCTCCATCTGTTTTAAAATGTTTGTTTATTTTTGAGAGGGAGAGAGAATGGGGTAGGGGCGGAGAGGGTGGGGGAAAGAATTTAGGAAGTGGGCTCTGAGCCGACAGCAGAGAGCCTGATGTGGGGCTCAAACTCATGAACCATGATCATGACCTGAGCTGAAGTTGGATACTTAACCGACTGAGCCACCCAGGCAAGCCAATTTCTCCATTTTAAGCAATTTACTCTTTATATTAGGACACAGCATAATGAGAGAAGTTTGGGTTTTCCTAGGTAGCATCTGGCTTTCAGTGACTGAACACTGAGAAAACTAATTGTTTTGGGGGTTACTTTGTTTACTTTCTAAGAGTCAAATACTCTGCGTGTGATTTTTTGGTGACTTCAATGTGCATGACTTCTCTCATCAGAACTTCTCTTTGTGAACTTAGATTTAGCTTGCCCAAACAATAAAAACACTTGTAAATGTATATTGTTTTAAAAATAATCTCTCCCAGGGGCACCTGGATGCCACAGTGGATGGAACATGCAACTCTTGATCTCTGGGCTGTGAACCTACTTAAAAAACCATGCAAATTTTGGCTGTCACAGATTTTGCTTTGAGAGCAAAAGGATTATTAGAATTTTTACCTCTGATTTTTTTCTTTGATTATATTTAGTCTAATTAGTCTTTTATTTCCTGCCCCAAGTCCATGAGTTTTGGTGAATTTCATAAACTATGTTAATATTATGATGATTTACAAGAGCTCAAATGACTTTTTAAATTTTGTTTCCTTTTTCTTTTTGTAGTGAGTTGTAAATCAAGGGGTAACAGGAAAATAGTTTGAGTTTTCTCAGGTTCTTTTACTTTGTTTTAGGCAAAAGGAGATGATTATGCATCTTTTGGTTAGATGCAGAGAACTCAGACATAGTATTTGAATTACTATTTTCTATATTTACTCTCTAGACTCCCTGGATGTGTTTTGTTTTTTTGCTCATTTTCCCACTCGTTTCTTTCTGTGCATTAGGAGCTACTTCTTCCTGAAACATATCAGCTATGCCTTCACATAGATAAAATACAGTTCTATTTTTCATAGAACACACTTCAAACATGAGATTTTTGTTTTATTATACATGACTGTTGTACATCCATTCTTTTTTAGGGGAGGTCTCCCTGGCTTGAGTTGGGTGAAAAACAGCATAGAATACCATAACAGTAACTCATAAATTAACACAAGTAGCAGTACAAAAACAAAACATCCCGTTCTCCATTCACAGGTTAGCTGAAGCAATTGGAAAGTTGCCAGGGTTAGGTTATAACTGCGCCACAGGGTTAGAGAGATCATTAACATCCACTACATCATCTGTTTGCGTCAGTCTAAGTATTAAATATATCTGGGCTACTTGAAATATTACGTATTACACATTACATATAAACTCTGAGGAAGGCCACATCAGTCAAACGTGAAATCTCCTCTTCTAAAGCTCTCTAGTGTTTTTGTAGTTCTGAAAGGAAAGGAATTAATGAAATATACAACATGTGACTGCTGAATTTGTCAGTTTGACTATTCCACTGAGAGAATTGATAACATCCGATTTTAACCAAAGATGGACTCGGGCTCACGTAGGGATCAGAATTGAAAGGAGATCTGCATGAGCATTTACGTGCAGTAAACCCAGCTGGCAAGCTATCTGCTTTCTGATTTTTAACTGCACTTTGATTTTACTTTAACCCTTCAGAAGTTGAATTAGAAAGTGGCAATTTTATGAAAACAGAGAAGCATTAGTCATAAGTTAATTTTCTTAGAATGAGATTCATTAATTGGTCGGTAATTAATTCCACCCCAAAGCAGTGTGTGAACATGAATTATTTGTCCGACTCATTGGCATGTTATTTAATGAAGCTAACAAGTCTCTCTCCGAATATGCATTTTGGGATCCATGTATCCATGTGTTCATTTTATATATTGGTATAATTGCACCATTTTTGTTGTGTGTGCATGTAGTTAAATGCTTACCTTCATCTTGAGTCTTCCTGGTATATGTATATATCTTCCCTATGGAAGTTCACTTTCCAAAATGAGCATAATCTTCTGTTGGTGAAAACTCTGGCTATTTGTCTTTACCCGCCAATTCAGGATTGAAACAAATTAGACCAAATGTCAGCTAATTCGTTTCATGTTTTTGCCATTTGAAAATAAAACTGGAAAGTGTGTCATTTCTGTCTCCTACAGTTTAAAAAAGATGAACAAAGCAAAGATTCTATCTTCTTCCGAGATGGGATTAGGCAAATTGATTTTGTGCTATCCTATGTTGATGATTTAAAGAAAGAAGCAGACCCCAAGGCGGTAAGTAGTTAAGGGAAGAGAAACTGGGAATCCTTAAAAGAAACACTTCCTGTAGTTCATCAGGGTTGTTCCCATTGAATTAAGCTGTAGAGGTCAGAGGCCTCTGAAGTGTTATTGAAAGCTAAGACTGAGGGAGAAGATTAGAAAACAGGCCTAATAATGGATTGGATTGGATGTATAAAGTCAACTTGTTTTTTGGGGTTTTTTTTTTGGACATCTTGAACACTACCTTCTTTTTCTTCTCCCAAGTGACTGGTATATTGTTTACATAGCTCCACAATATTAAACGTGACCTCCAAAATTTGAGGTGTGTGTCTGAATATAGTATTTATTTTCACTTTGAAAACGTATGGCTAATCCAGGCCACCTGAAATGTCCTCCACATTGTGCTCTATTCCTTATCCTGTTTTCTTTTCATTATAACCCATCACTTTCTGAACTTGTGTATATGTTGTTTAAATTGTTTGCTGTGTGTCCAACACCCTAAATTAAGTTCATGAGACCAAGGACTTTGTCCTGTTCACTGCTGTGTACCCAAATGCCTAAAACAGTGTGGTTGCAGCATAGTGGATGCTCAAGAAATAATTATATTTGAAATAATGAATTAATACATTAATCCATATGTGTAAGTGTGTACACACACATTTACTAACATACTTACCCAGGAAATAAATGTCAAATAAAATAAAAATAAAAGAACAACAGATATTATCCCCATAAAACCCTGTCCCTTTCTTCCACACTTTCCCTGGAAACCCTTCCATCAAGCCCCTGAAATTCACTCATTTGTCATCTTTTTCTTTTTCTCTGAATGTCCGCCTGTAACTGGGCTCTTCATTGAGTTCCCTGCATTCTCCAAGTGCCCTCTCAGGTGATAGTTGCCTTTTTCGGGAGATGGGCAAATGCCTGCTCCGCCCTCCTTGTATCTCATTGTTGATTACAGGCAGCTCTCCCTACCTCATCCCTAAAATTCCTGAGCTTTTATTCTTCTCACATTAATTACTGCCCTGCTTTACTGCTGTCATTAATGTGTCCCTGGGTCTTCCTTTCATTTCTCAACAGTTTGAGCTCTTGGTTCATTATCATTCTCTTCACCAATACTCCTTAAATTATTGATTATTGCAATTCATACATCGATGACTATTTTATTTGCAAAATTTTTTAAAAATCTGTGTTTATTTTTGAGAGAGAGAGAGAGAGAGAGACAGACAGACAGACAGACAGAGCACGAGAAGGGGAGGAGCAGAGAGAGAGGGAGATGCAGATCCTGAAGCAGTTTCCAGGTTCTGAGCTGTCAGCACAGAGCCCATGTGGGGCTTGAACTCACAAAAGCAAGTTCATGACCCGAGCCGAAGTCAGATGCTTAGCTGACTGAGCCACCCAGGCGCCCCAGTGACTATTCTAGCATCCTGGCTCTCTTCCTTGAACTCCCCTTTCCATTTATCTTAGTTTCTTGCTCAGCCATTCACTTCCCTAGAACTTGTCATTATTGATAACTGCAAAAATATTTTTGAATGAATTAGAGTTTTTCCTAGAATGATGTGGTTCAGGTTCAACTATACCCCTCTCTTGTTTTTTTATGGCAGTGTCAATTAAGCTTGTTCAGATAAGTGAGTAGATTGGAATAGAAAGATTATCGTTTATGCAGTTTTAATCTTTTTTAGACACCTGAGTTATATCCCCAAATTACAGTGATGTATCATAAAAGTAGTGTTTAATGGCCCATCACCTAGTAATCCTATTAGCTCTTCAGTTTTGGCAGTCATTTTACTTGCAAAAGCATTTGTTACTATAATGAAAAGAGTGGTTCACTTTCTCAATTCTGATAAGAGATAACAGTAATTTGAATGCCTAAGTCCTTTTTTTTTTTTTTTTTTTTTTTGGTTTTCTGGAAGTTTGCAGTCTGCCTCCCTCTGGTAATGTGAAAGAAGGGCAATTATGAAAGGAAAATCTGTACCACTGTCATAGGCCTGTGCTCATATGTGGCAAACTTTGGAAGTAGGGGAAAAACACCTTAAATTATCTTTTACTCTTTCTTGTAAACTTTAAGATATATCAAGGTAGACCTATGCATTTGAAGATAGGCATTCTATAATACCATAAAAAAAGTCTTTTAAAATTTCATTTACTATAAAATTCTTCAGACTTAGGTAATAATGAAAGCCAAAAAAAAAAAAAAAATTCAACAATCAATGCATTCTTTTAAAGCCCACAAGTAATGATTGTTTTAACTTAATCTAATTTAATTAAATTAATTTATTTTATTTTTTTTTCTAAGTGAAGCTATTCTTTTCTTTAGCATTAGAAAGTTATAATGAGGGGCATGTGGGTGGCTTAGACGGTTGAGCGGCCTACTCTTGATTTAGGCTCAGGTCATGATCTCAATAGTTGTGAGATCAAGCCCTGTGTCGGACTCCACGCTGAGCATGGGGCCTGCTTGGGATTCTCTCTCTCTCTCTCTCTCTCTCTCTCTCTCTCTCTCTCTTTCTTCCTCTGCCCCTTTCCCCTGCTCACACACACTCTCTCTCTCTTCTCTCTCTCTCTCTCAAAAGATAAAATCAAAATAAAAACTCACAATGATATTTTGGCTTAAATTTGAATTAAATATATCCTTTCTTTTTAAGAGTGTTGATGTGTTTCTAATACCGAGTCTTCCTGACCAAGGGCATGACATGTCTCTCTATTTATCTAGTTTTTTAAACTGTTATTTAGTAAAGTTCTATACATACTTTCGGATAGCAGTCCTGCACATTTCCTGGAAATTATTCCTAAATATTTTGGATTTTTATACTTATATTGTGAATTTTAGTACAGATGAAAATCAGGACATGGTGCTGAGATGGGGGTAATGTATAAAGGACTTTTATATACAAGCATGGGAGGGGCAGAGCACCATCTGGAATAACGAGTCTGTTTATCACAGGGCAAATAAAAGTGTTCTGCATAATTCTACCAATTTTTTTTCCCATAGGAAAGGAGAAAAGAATTTGAACAAAATCTCAGAAAAACAGGTCTTGAGTTGGAAATTGAAGACAAAAGGGTAAGTGTAGCTGTTAATTTGTACCAGAGTCTTGGTGTTTTAAGCAATTGTTATGGCCTTTGACCAAATAGACTTTGTGTTTGAGAGCAATACAATAGTTTTTTTGGCTACTGTTATCTGGATGGTAGGGCATATGGTCTTCCTGGTAAAGAAGTAGGTCAAGGATATGAATATAAGACAATGAGCAGACACTGAAAAAAATAGACATAATTCCATGCAGGATACAAAGAAAGTGAAGATACGGTTCTTGTTTCATATCTCTCATTTTTTTTAATATGAAATTTATTGTCAAATTGGTTTCCATACAACACCCAGTGCTCATCCCAACAGGTGCCCTCCTCAATGCCCATCACCCACTTTCCCCTCCCTCCCACCCCCCCATCAACCCTCAGTTTATTCTCATTTTTTAAGAGTCTCTTATGGTTTGGCTCCCTCCCTCTCTAACTTTTTTTTTTCCTTCCCCTCTCCCATGGTCTGGAGAGTGTTATGCTAAATGAAATAAGTCATGCAGAGAAAGACAGATACCATATGTTTTCACTCTTATGTGGATCCTGAGAATCATATCTCTCATTTTGAAGGCTGTCTGTAATCTGGCACTCTAACTAGTTAACCTGGCCATCATCTGCATACCCACTACTTAAGCCATTCTTTGCTCATGAATATGGCAAATTCTTTTACTTATTTATTTTTAATGTCTTGCCATCTATTGGTTTTCTAGAATTTCCTTCAAAATGTTTTTTTAATTTTTTTAAGCTTGTTATTATTATTATTATTATTTTGAGAAAGAGCAGGAGGGAGAACAAGAGAGTGTGCACAAGCAGGGGAAGGGCAGAGAGAGAGGGAGAGAGAGAATCCAAAACAGGCTCCACACTGTCAGCACAGAACCCAATGTGGGGCCTGAACTCACGAACTGTGAGATCATGACTGGAGCTGAAGTCGGATGCTTAACCAACTGAGCCATCCAGGCACCCCCTGAATTTTATTGTTAAAAATATTCTTTGTTTGTCTCTATCACACACATGTGCACACACACACACACACACACACACACATATACACACACACACCATGTATACATATACATACATACACATATGTAAGTGTAATAATACAGATACACGTTTTGAGCATTTGTTCCTCTGTAGATTTTGCTGAAAAGTTTCAATAAATTGAAAGTGCTGTGACATCTGTGATTTGTTCGAGTTGTCATAAAACTTTGTGTCTTTACTCAGTTCGGTAACAAGTAAATCGGTATGCTTCCTGTTATCTTTGCCTTCTTTTTCTACAGAACTCTGAAGATGGAAAGACGTATTTTGTCAAGATCCATGCCCCTTGGGAGGTCCTAGTTACTTATGCTGAAGTGTTGGGAATCAAGATGCCTATTAAGGAGAGTGATATTCCTCTGCCCGAGAATATCCCATTCAGCTGTATGCTTGAGCCTCTGAAGCTCCCAAAGAATGTGAAGCACCCTCATCCTGAATATTTCACTGCCCAATTCACCAGACATCGGCAGGAACTCTTCCTCATTGAAGACAAATCAAGCTTCTTTCCGTCCTCATCAAGAAACAGAATTGTAGGTAGAGAAGACCTTTGAGCACATCCCTTCAAGTGAGGCTTGTGTATCTGCACGTGCTAGTATACATCAATGCTATGTCTGCACCGGGTTTGTGCATACATTTTGATAAGTACTGGGTGCTATTGAGCAGGTTCGAAGGTCCACCTGGACTGCTTAAACCTGTTCACCTACCGACTTCTCAAACTGTTGTTTACATGTGAAAGGGTGACAGTGTGGGCACAGTCAAGACGGATGCTTTGTGCAATATCGGGAAAAGTTCTTAACGAAGAGCCAGGGCTTCGGTTTTATTGGTTCTTTGCAAAATGGTTTTATAATCTTAGAGTGGTTTTATAAATTCAGTGCATAGCAGGAGGAATATTGGTCATTCCAAATGGAAATGGAATTTTAAAATTTCTTTGTATATCGATAGCATTTGAGAAACCTCAAAACTTTTTCCTTTCATTTAAAACCATTTTCAATCATGGATAATATTTCCTCCCCATTTGTAGTCAATAAGACCTTTAAGTTTCCTATGAAGAGCCTCTCTGTAAAGAATCATGCTTTCTGAGTCACTGCTTCTTCATGTTAAGATAGGAATAAAGTCTAGGTCTGCCTAGAAAATTAAATGAGTTAAGGTATGAAAGGCTTCGATACCTGGAATATACTAGGTGCTCAGTAAGTGTTAGGTGTTATTATTATTATTGACCTGACTTGAGCGGGGGAAAAAAGTAATGTTCCTTTTTGCTCTGACCCTCCTCTCTGTTGCCTACTAATGTGATCACCAGGGTCTTAATGATCACTTACTGCCTTTCCCAACTTGAGACTTATTTCTTTTAGGTTCAGCACTCTTCAGTGACTAAGGATTTTGAAATCATCATTTTTTCTAGTTTCTCATTTTTTTTTTTTAAATTCACGGACAGGAATATTACATACAATACAATGCCTAGAATTTGCATATAAAAATATGAACCTACAAACTAAAAATGTTCTCCCTTTTCTTCCCAGCAATAAAAACCCACCACCACCACCACAACTACAACCTAAGGGGCAATCTCTAAAAAGGGAGTAAAGAGCCTATGACATGGAATCAGAAGACCTGGTTTCAAGTCATAACTCTGCTGCTCTCTAAATAAAACAACCTCTCTTAAAACAGAGATAATGATGGTCAACACTGGCATTTCTGTCAAAACCAAATGAAAGAATGTCTGTGAAGCACTCTGCAAATTGTAAAGTACTTTAGATAGACTTACTACGTTAAAAAGTAGCTACCAAAAGGCCGGTGAACCAGACCAAATAGGAACTAGATTAAGTATAGAAATACTAGTATCCATTTATTTTTACTGCTTCTGTGTAAAGAGTGCCAATACCTTAGATTAATTCAACATTAAAACACAACAATTTTAATAATTTAATAATTTAAAATTTTATATTACATGGGGCGCCTGGGTGGCTCAGTCAGTTAAGCATATGACTCTTGATTTCAGCTCAAGTCACAATCTCATGGTTTATGGGATCAAAGCCCTGCATTAGGCTCTGTGTTGACAGCTAGGAGCCTACTTGGGATTCTCTCCCTTCCTCTCTCTGCCCTTCCCCTGCTCTCTCTCTCTCTCTCAAAATAAAAAAGATAAACATTAAAAAATATTTATATTACACTATCACTCTTGACAAAAAGATGTACTAATTTAGGGTCCTAGTAACAACAGATGGAGTGCTCAGTGCTCCATAGCATTCTTGACACTAGTATTTACAAAGCTTTCTTTTTCTTTCTTTTGTAATTGTAGCATAACATGAATAGAGATAGGCCCACAAGTCATAAATGTACAGCACACTGAAACAACACAAAACAAACACAACCATGTAACCACCACCCATATCAAGGAGAAGACTTTGCTAGCCCCCCAGAGACCCTGCTGCCTCCTTCCAATCACTATTCCATCATCCTCAGTAGAGGTGGGCTTTAACTTCCAACAGCAAAGATTACACTGTTTTTACACTTCACAAAAATGGAATCATGCCGTATATATTCTTTTTTGAGTATGGCTTCTTTGGCTTAACATTTATTTGTGTGATTAATTTAGCTCTTATATGAGTTATTGTGCATTCATTTTCATTACTTGGTCTTGAAATTTATTTGTGTATGTGTCATGATGGTTGTTTTGTTTTGTTGAGAGAGAGCGAGCGAGCACGTGAGTGGGGGAGAGGAACAGAGGGAGAGAGAATCTTAAGCAGGCTCCACACTCAGTGCAGAACCCAACGCTGTGCTCAATCTCATGTCCCTGAGATCATTACCTGAGCTGACATCAAAAGTCGACGCTCACCCGAGCTACCCAGGCGCCTCCGTCATTATGGTTTTAATTTGCCTTTCACTCATATAAATGGGATTGATTCTCCTTGTATATGTTTATTGCTTATTTAGATATGCACTTTTATGAAGTCCCTGCTAAAGTCTTTTGTCTGTTTTTCAGTTAGGTCTTTTCTTTACTTGTTGATTGGTGGGAATTGTTTATATATTCCTTTTATGAGCCCTTTGTTCATTATATATGTTTACTGATCTTTTCCTACTTCTTGCTTCCTTTTTCTAATGGTTTCTTTTGCTCAACAGATGTTTTTAATTTTAATGTAGTCCAATTTCTCAAGCCTTTACTTTATGAATCATGCTCTTAATATTTAACTACCACCAAGACCATGAAGTTAATTTCCTATATTATTTTTTTGAAGTTGTATTACTTTACTTTCCACATTGAGGACTACTGTCCACCTGGAATTAATTTTTGTGCATGGTGCAGTTTTCCCACCATATATGTGGTCATCAGTTTGCAACAATTATTGAAAACATTCAACTTTTCACCATTTTTCAGTTTTACCTTTGTCATAACTCATGTATCTATACATTCATAGGCCTACTTCTGGGTCGTGTTCTGCAGCTTTGATCTTTTTTGTCCATTCTTGCATCGATACTGGCAATGTTGAGCTTTACTTGAGTTCTGTAGTCATGGAAAACAGGGACAGTTACAGAAATCGCCCACTCTTCTCATTCTGGGAAACTGTAAAGGATCGCCCTTCACCACATGACTTAAAGAATATTCATAGATAACCACCACCCCCATCTCCCAATTTGACTTGAGAGCACCATTTGCCACATAGTTCATCCTAAATTCTCCTGGTCATTGGCGTGTCCATTTGTGTTAGTTGTCTTTATACCAAGAAAAAAAATTAAGCTTCTCATATCTCTATGGCAAGCAAGTAGTTACAAGTTGGAGCCAGTTGCCCGGGCTACACTGCCGTAGAGACAGGGAGGTAGTGATGCTGTCTTTCTTGATGTTTACATTTAGAAGAGATGGGTCCTAGAAAACTTAAGAAACATACTCCTGCATTGTAAAACTGTCAAGAAGCTTATCTAGTAGATTTTTACAGATTTATATAAATCTCAAAGGGATGGAGAAAAAATTTATAAATTCTCTAAAGAAATACTCTAAGAAGAGAGAGATGGAGGAAATCCCTTTCCCTTGTGGCTCCAGGGAAATTTAGATTCACACCTAGCCTTATAGTTTCTCCCTTTTGTTATTAGTTTGTGGTAATAAGAGTCAGACACAGGCCTTCCACATGCCCGCTCTTTGTTGGATAAATGGCTAGCTGAACTATTTATCTGCACTGACCCATCAAAGTATTTGTTAGCTAAACTGACCAAATTTTGATTAAACTTGCCTCCCACAGGACCCTAACCTTTGATGTACCTTTAACCCAAACCGACCCTGGCAGGTGTAACAGTCCTGCCTTAACACAAAGAAAGATGCTCTCTGAAACTGCCTTGCCTCTCCCGAATGAATGAATGAATGAATGAATGAAAAGACCCTTTCTGCCTGACTTTTCAGATGTCTGCAGATATCGCTCTTGCAATAGTTTTCCTCCCCCTCTTGCTTTTTGTTTTTAATGTTTATTTATTTTGAGACAGAGCACACACATGCGTGGTGGGGAAGGGGAGGGGCAGAGTTTCTGTGTGCAAACTACACCACTCCACCTTCTACATCTTCCTTCAGACAACAAAGGGAAGGTTCAGAGCCTGTGTCTACATTCAAACAAAGTTGGACATTGTTAAATTGTGATGGAAACAAAACGTGGAAAGCATAAAGTTCAGAAATGTGTTGTCTAATGCTTACTTCAAATTACATCATAGGTTTATTATATTCTCTCACGGTGTCCTTTTGGCGTAGAAGATGGGAAGAAAAAGTTTGGGATTGAAAGACTGCTAACTTCTAATACCTATTCATCTGCCTATCCACTCCATGATGTAAGTATAAGCTTGGTTTTGAAATCCTGAATCCATTTTTCCTCTCCCACATTCAGAGGTTGCCTTGTTGCGAGAGAGAATCTTCCCTTTGCTTCCTCTTTAAGACAGGTTACTTAATTCTTTCTCATGTTGGGAAAATCCCTCAAACTCCCTAGTTCCAAGCTGAGAACTTTAACAGCTATGCTGAAGCACATAGTTTATACATCTTTACATTGAGGTTTTAATGGAAATTTATTTTAAAAAAATATTACATTTGTGTGTGAATTTTCTTTAGAACTCATATTGAAAATAGTGGTTTTATTAAAAGAACATTACAGAATATGTGGAGATTTCTATCTGAATCCATCAGACCTTTTCTAATTTATAAAGTTTTTAACCCATAAAGGACTTGAATTATGTGCATTAATGTGTTCATTTATTAGATACATAATTGATTTTAATGACAGGCATTTTCTTGTGTGTGTGTGTGTGTGTGTGTGCGTGCGTGTATGTGTGTGTGTGTGTGTGTGTGTGTGTGTTTTTATAAACTGAAGGTTTGTGGCAACCCTGTGTTGAAGAAGTCCATTGGTACCATTTTTCCAACAACATTTGTGTATTTCATGTTTCTTATTTATTTAAAAAAAATTTTTTAATGATTATTTATTTTTGAGAGAGAGAGAGACTGAGTGTGAGTGGGGGGGGGGGGGGCAGAGAGAGAGGGAGACACAGAATCCAAAGCAGGCTCCAGGCTCTGAGCTATCCGCACAGAGCTCGATGCAGGGCTTAAACCCACAGACCACGAGATCATGACCTGAGCCGAAGTTCATGCTTAACCAACTGAGCCACCTAGGTGCCCCTCATGTCTTGTTTTTTTGAGACATGAGTTTTTTGGTTTCCCATTGCATATATAAAATTGTTTACACAATACTGTAGTCTGTTAAGTGTGCAATAGCATTATGTCTAAAAAAGAACAATGTACACCTTAATTAAAAAAATAATTTATTGCTAAAAATGCTAACCATCATCTGAGCCTTCAGCGAATTGTAATCTTGCTGGTGGAGGGTCTTGCTTCTGGACAGCTGGAAACTGATTGCTGAAGATTGGGGTGGCTGTGGCAATTTGTTAAAATAAGACAGTGAAGTTTGCTACATCGATTTGATTCTTCCTTTCACAAATGATTTCTCTGTAAGGTGAGATGCCTTTTAATGAACTGGGTCTCTTCAACAACTGTCAAGCTGATTAAGCAGAATTTTCCTAAATAGGTGACAGGTTTTTATTATTATTATTATTATT